>NC_030383.2:25694426-25741690 GCF_001625215.2 Daucus carota subsp. sativus
CAACTCAATCTAGTCAATAATGAAGCTACAATTTTTGTTTTTCCCTTCGGGCTCAAACGAGCCAAGAATGAAACTACAAGTTGATTCCAATTTCAAACAACCGAAAATGAAGCTACAAGTTGTTTTCAACTTCAAACGAGTCTGGAATGAAGCTACAAGTTGTTTACAACTTCAATCTAGTCAATAATGAAGCTACAAGTTGTTTCCGGGCTCAAACGAGCCAAGAATGAAACTACAAGTTGATTCCAATTTCAAACAACCGAAAATGAAGCTACAAGTTGTTTTCAACTTCAAACGGGTCTGGAATGAAGCTACAAGTTGTTTCCAACTTCAATCTAGTCAATAATGAAGCTACAAGTTGTTTCCGGGCTCAAACGAGCCAAGAATGAACTACAAGTTGATTCCAATTTCAAACAACCGAAATGAAGCTACAAGTTGTTTTAAAATTCAAACGAGTCTGGAATGAAGCTACAAGTTGTTTCCAACTTCAATCTAGTCAATAATGAAGCTACAAGTTGTTTCCGTCCGGCTCAAACGAGCCAAGAATGAAACTACAAGTTGATTCCAATTTCAAACAACCGAAAATGAAGCTACAAGTTGTTTTCAACTTCAAACGAGTCTGGAATGAAGCTACAAGTTGTTTCCTTCAATCTAGTCAATAATGAAGCTACAAGTTGTTTCCGGGCTCAAACGAGCCAAGAATGAAACTACAAGTTGATTCCAATTTCAAACAACCGAAAATGAAGCTACAAGTTGTTTTCAACTTCAAACGAGTCTGGAATGAAGCTACAAGTTGTTTCCAACTTCAATCTAGTCAATATGAAGCTACAAGTTGTTTCCGGGCTCAAACGAGCCAAGAATGAAACTACAAGTTGATTCCAATTTCAAACAACCGAAAATGAAGCTACAAGTTGTTTTTTCAACTTCAAACGAGTCTGGAATGAAGCTACAAGTTGTTTCCAACTTCAATCTAGTCAATAATGAAGCTACAAGTTGTTTCCGGGCTCAAACGAGCCAAGAATGAAACTACAAGTTGATTCCAATTTCAAACAACCGAAAATGAAGCTACAAGTTGTTTTCAACTTCAAACGAGTCTGGAATGAAGCTACAAGTTGTTTCCAACTTCAATCTAGTCAATAATGAAGCTACAAGTTGTTTCCGGGCTCAAACGAGCCAAGAATGAAACTACAAGTTGATTCCAATTTCAAACAACCGAAAATGAAGCTACAAGTTGTTTTCAACTTCAAACGAGTCTGGAATGAAGCTACAAGTTGTTTCCAACTTCAATCTAGTCAATAATGAAGCTACAAGTTGTTTCTCCGGCTCAAACGAGCCAGAATGAAACTACAAGTTGATTCCAATTTCAAACAACCGAAATGAAGCTACATGTTGTTTTTCAACTTCAAACGAGTCTGGAATGAAGCTACAAGTTGTTTCCAACTTCAATGTAGTCAAATTAAGCTACAAGTTGTTTCCGGGCTCAAACGAGCCAAGAATGAAACTACAAGTTGATTCCAATTTCAAACAACCGAAAATGAAGCTACAAGTTTTTTTTTAACTTCAAACGAGTCTGGAATGAAGCTACAAGTTGTTTCCAACTTCAATGTAGTCAAAATGAAGCTACAAGTTGTTTCCGGGCTCAAACGAGCCAAGAATGAAACTACAAGTTGATTCCAATTTCAAACAACCGAAAATGAAGCTACAAGTTGTTTTCAACTTCAAACGGTCTGGAATGAAGCTACAAGTTGTTTCCAACTTCAATCTAGTCATAATGAAGCTACAGTTGTTTCCGGGCTCAAACGAGCCAAGAATGAAACTACAAGTTGATTCCAATTTCAAACAACCGAAAATGAAGCTACAAGTTGTTTTCAACTTCAAACGAGTCTGGAATGAAGCTACAAGTTGTTTCCAACTTCAATCTAGTCAATAATGAAGCTACAAGTTGTTTCCGGGCTCAAACGAGCCAAGAATGAAACTACAAGTTGATTCCAATTTCAAACAACCGAAAATGAAGCTACAAGTTGTTTTCAACTTCAAACGGGTCTGGAATGAAGCTACAAGTTGTTTCCAACTTCAATCTAGTCATAATGAAGCTACAAGTTGTTTCCGGGCTCAAACGAGCCAAGAATGAAACTACAAGTTGATTCCAATTTCAAACAACCGAAAATGAAGCTACAAGTTGTTTTCAACTTCAAACGAGTCTGGAATGAAGCTACAAGTTGTTTCCAACTTCAATCTAGTCAATAATGAAGCTACAAGTTGTTTCCGGGCTCAAACGAGCCAAGAATGAACTACAAGTTGATTCCAATTTCAAACAACCGAAAATGAAGCTACAAGTTGTTTTCAACTTCAAACGAGTCTGGAATGAAGCTACAAGTTGTTTCCAACTTCAATCTAGTCAATAATGAAGCTACAAGTTGTTTCCCGGCTCAAACGAGCCAAGAATGAAACTACAAGTTGATTCCAATTTCAAACAACCCGAAAATGAAGCTACAAGTTTTTTTCAACTTCAAACGAGTCTGGAATGAAGCTACAAGTTGTTTCCAACTTCAATCTAGTCAATAATGAAGCTACAAGTTGTTTCCGGGCTCAAACGAGCCAAGAATGAAACTACAAGTTGATTCCAATTTCAAACAACCGAAAATGAAGCTACAAGTTGTTTTCAACTTCAAACGAGTCTGGAATGAAGCTACAAGTTGTTTCAACTTCAATCTAGTCAAAATGAAGCTACAAGTTGTTTCCGGGCTCAAACGAGCCAAGAATGAAACTACAAGTTGATTCCAATTTCAAACAACCGAAAATGAAGCTACAAGTTTTTTTCAACTTCAAACGAGTCTGGAATGAAGCTACAAGTTGTTTCCAACTTCAATCTAGTCAATAATGAAGCTACAAGTTGTTTCCGGGCTCAAACGAGCCAAGAATGAAACTACAAGTTGATTCCAATTTCAAACAACCGAAAATGAAGCTACAGGTTGTTTTCAACTTCAAACGAGTCTGGAATGAAGCTACAAGTTGTTTCCAACTTCAATCTAGTCAATAATGAAGCTACAAGTTGTTTCCGGGCTCAAACGAGCCAAGAATGAAACTACAAGTTGATTCCAATTTCAAACAACCGAAAATGAAGCTACAAGTTGTTTTCAACTTCAAACGAGTCTGGAATGAAGCTACAAGTTGTTTCCAACTTCAATCTAGTCAATAATGAAGCTACAAGTTGTTTCCGGGCTCAAACGAGCCAAGAATGAAACTACAAGTTGATTCCAATTTCAAACAACCGAAAATGAAGCTACAAGTTGTTTTCAACTTCAAACGAGTCTGGAATGAAGCTACAAGTTGTTTCCAACTTCAATCTAGTCAATAATGAAGCTACAAGTTGTTTCCGGGCTCAAACGAGCCAAGAATGAAACTACAAGTTGATTCCAATTTCAAACAACCGAAAATGAAGCTACAAGTTGTTTTCAACTTCAAACGAGTCTGGAATGAAGCTACAAGTTGTTTCCAACTTCAATCTAGTCAATAATGAAGCTACAAGTTGTTTCCTGGGCTCAAACGAGCCAAGAATGAAACTACAAGTTGATTCCAATTTCAAACAACCGAAAATGAAGCTACAAGTTGTTTTCAACTTCAAACGAGTCTGGAATGAAGCTACAAGTTGTTTCCAACTTCAATCTAGTCAATAATGAAGCTACAAGTTGTTTCCGGGCTCAAACGAGCCAAGAATGAAACTACAAGTTGATTCCAATTTCAAACAACCGAAAATGAAGCTACAGTTTTTTCAACTTCAAACGAGTCTGGAATGAAGCTACAAGTTGTTTCCAACTTCAATCTAGTCAAAATGAAGCTACAAGTTGTTTCCGGGCTCAAACGAGCCAAGAATGAAACTACAAGTTGATTCCAATTTCAAACAACCGAAAATGAAGCTACAAGTTGTTTTCAACTTCAAACGAGTCTGGAATGAAGCTACAAGTTGTTTCCAACTTCAATCTAGTCAATAATGAAGCTACAAGTTGTTTCCGGGCTCAAACGAGCCAAGAATGAAACTACAAGTTGATTCCAATTTCAAACAACCGAAAATGAAGCTACAAGTTGTTTTCAACTTCAAACGAGTCTGGAATGAAGCTACAAGTTGTTTCCAACTTCAATCTAGTCAATAATGAAGCTACAAGTTGTTTCCGGGCTCAAACGAGCCAAGAATGAAACTACAAGTTGATTCCAATTTCAAACAACCGAAAATGAAGCTACAAGTTGTTTTCAACTTCAAACGGTCTGGAATGAAGCTACAAGTTGTTTCCAACTTCAATCTAGTCAATAATGAAGCTACAAGTTGTTTCCGGGCTCAAACGAGCCAAGAATGAAACTACAAGTTGATTCCAATTTCAAACAACCGAAAATGAAGCTACAAGTTGTTTTCAACTTCAAACGAGTCTGGAATGAAGCTACAAGTTGTTTCCAACTTCAATCTAGTCAATAATGAAGCTACAAGTTGTTTCCGGGCTCAAACGAGCCAAGAATGAAACTACAAGTTGATTCCAATTTCAAACAACCGAAAATGAAGCTACAAGTTGTTTTCAACTTCAAACGAGTCTGGAATGAAGCTACAAGTTGTTTCCAACTTCAATCTAGTCAATAATGAAGCTACAAGTTGTTTCCGGGCTCAAACGAGCCAAGAATGAAACTACAAGTTGATTCCAATTTCAAACAACCGAAAATGAAGCTACAAGTTGTTTTCAACTTCAAACGAGTCTGGAATGAAGCTACAAGTTGTTTCCAACTTCAATGTAGTCAATAATGAAGCTACAAGTTGTTTCCGGGCTCAAACGAGCCAAGAATGAAACTACAAGTTGATTCCAATTTCAAACAACCGAAAATGAAGCTACAAGTTTTTTAACTTCAAACGAGTCTGGAATGAAGCTACAAGTTGTTTCCAACTTCAATCTAGTCAATAATGAAGCTACAAGTTGTTTCCGGGCTCAAACGAGCCAAGAATGAAACTACAAGTTGATTCCAATTTCAAACAACCGAAAATGAAGCTACAAGTTGTTTTCAACTTCAAACGAGTCTGGAATGAAGCTACAAGTTGTTTCCAACTTCAATCTAGTCAATAATGAAGCTACAAGTTGTTTCCGGGCTCAAACGAGCCAAGAATGAAACTACAAGTTGATTCCAATTTCAAACAACCGAAAATGAAGCTACAAGTTGTTTTCAACTTCAAACGAGTCTGGAATGAAGCTACAAGTTGTTTCCAACTTCAATCTAGTCAATAATGAAGCTACAAGTTGTTTCCGGGCTCAAACGAGCCAAGAATGAAACTACAAGTTGATTCCAATTTCAAACAACCGAAAATGAAGCTACAAGTTGTTTTCAACTTCAAACGAGTCTGGAATGAAGCTACAAGTTGTTTCCAACTTCAATCTAGTCAATAATGAAGCTACAAGTTGTTTCCGGGCTCAAACGAGCCAAGAATGAAACTACAAGTTGATTCCAATTTCAAACAACCGAAAATGAAGCTACAAGTTGTTTTCAACTTCAAACGAGTCTGGAATGAAGCTACAAGTTGTTTCCAACTTCAATCTAGTCAATAATGAAGCTACAAGTTGTTTCCGGGCTCAAACGAGCCAAGAATGAAACTACAAGTTGATTCCAATTTCAAACAACCGAAAATGAAGCTACAAGTTGTTTTCAACTTCAAACGAGTCTGGAATGAAGCTACAAGTTGTTTCCAACTTCAATCTAGTCAATAATGAAGCTACAAGTTGTTTCCGGGCTCAAACGAGCCAAGAATGAAACTACAAGTTGATTCCAATTTCAAACAACCGAAAATGAAGCTACAAGTTGTTTTCAACTTCAAACGAGTCTGGAATGAAGCTACAAGTTGTTTCCAACTTCAATGTAGTCAATAATGAAGCTACAAGTTGTTTCCGGGCTCAAACGAGCCAAGAATGAAACTACAAGTTGATTCCAATTTCAAACAACCGAAAATGAAGCTACAGTTGTTTTCAACTTCAAACGAGTCTGGAATGAAGCTACAAGTTGTTTCCAACTTCAATCTAGTCAATAATGAAGCTACAAGTTGTTTCCGGGCTCAAACGAGCCAAGAATGAAACTACAAGTTGATTCCAATTTCAAACAACCGAAAATGAAGCTACAAGTTTTTTCAACTTCAAACGAGTCTGGAATGAAGCTACAAGTTGTTTCCAACTTCAATGTAGTCAATAATGAAGCTACAAGTTGTTTCCGGGCTCAAACGAGCCAAGAATGAAACTACAAGTTGATTCCAATTTCAAACAACCGAAAATGAAGCTACAAGTTGTTTTCAACTTCAAACGAGTCTGGAATGAAGCTACAAGTTGTTTCCAACTTCAATCTAGTCAATAATGAAGCTACAAGTTGTTTCCGGGCTCAAACGAGCCAAGAATGAAACTACAAGTTGATTCCAATTTCAAACAACCGAAAATGAAGCTACAAGTTGTTTTCAACTTCAAACGAGTCTGGAATGAAGCTACAAGTTGTTTCCAACTTCAATCTAGTCAATAATGAAGCTACAAGTTGTTTCCGGGCTCAAACGAGCCAAGAATGAAACTACAAGTTGATTCCAATTTCAAACAACCGAAAATGAAGCTACAAGTTGTTTTCAACTTCAAACGAGTCTGGAATGAAGCTACAAGTTGTTTCCAACTTCAATCTAGTCAATAATGAAGCTACAAGTTGTTTCCGGGCTCAAACGAGCCAAGAATGAAACTACAAGTTGATTCCAATTTCAAACAACCGAAAATGAAGCTACAAGTTGTTTTCAACTTCAAACGAGTCTGGAATGAAGCTACAAGTTGTTTCCAACTTCAATCTAGTCAAAATGAAGCTACAAGTTGTTTCCGGGCTCAAACGAGCCAAGAATGAAACTACAAGTTGATTCCAATTTCAAACAACCGAAAATGAAGCTACAGTTGTTTTAACTTCAAACGAGTCTGGAATGAAGCTACAAGTTGTTTCCAACTTCAATCTAGTCAATAATGAAGCTACAAGTTGTTTCCGGGCTCAAACGAGCCAAGAATGAAACTACAAGTTGATTCCAATTTCAAACAACCGAAAATGAAGCTACAAGTTGTTTTCAACTTCAAACGAGTCTGGAATGAAGCTACAAGTTGTTTCCAACTTCAATCTAGTCAATAATGAAGCTACAAGTTGTTTCCGGGCTCAAACGAGCCAAGAATGAAACTACAAGTTGATTCCAATTTCAAACAACCGAAAATGAAGCTACAAGTTGTTTTCAACTTCAAACGAGTCTGGAATGAAGCTACAAGTTGTTTCCAACTTCAATCTAGTCAATAATGAAGCTACAAGTTGTTTCCGGGCTCAAACGAGCCAAGAATGAAACTACAAGTTGATTCCAATTTCAAACAACCGAAAATGAAGCTACAAGTTGTTTTCAACTTCAAACGAGTCTGGAATGAAGCTACAAGTTGTTTCCAACTTCAATCTAGTCAATAATGAAGCTACAAGTTGTTTCCGGGCTCAAACGAGCCAAGAATGAAACTACAAGTTGATTCCAATTTCAAACAACCGAAAATGAAGCTACAAGTTGTTTTCAACTTCAAACGAGTCTGGAATGAAGCTACAAGTTGTTTCCAACTTCAATCTAGTCAATAATGAAGCTACAAGTTGTTTCCGGGCTCAAACGAGCCAAGAATGAAACTACAAGTTGATTCCAATTTCAAACAACCGAAAATGAAGCTACAAGTTGTTTTCAACTTCAAACGAGTCTGGAATGAAGCTACAAGTTGTTTCCAACTTCAATCTAGTCAATAATGAAGCTACAAGTTGTTTCCGGGCTCAAACGAGCCAAGAATGAAACTACAAGTTGATTCCAATTTCAAACAACCGAAAATGAAGCTACAAGTTGTTTTCAACTTCAAACGAGTCTGGAATGAAGCTACAAGTTGTTTCCAACTTCAATCTAGTCAATAATGAAGCTACAAGTTGTTTCCGGGCTCAAACGAGCCAAGAATGAAACTACAAGTTGATTCCAATTTCAAACAACCGAAAATGAAGCTACAAGTTGTTTTCAACTTCAAACGAGTCTGGAATGAAGCTACAAGTTGTTTCCAACTTCAATCTAGTCAATAATGAAGCTACAAGTTGTTTCCGGGCTCAAACGAGCCAAGAATGAAACTACAAGTTGATTCCAATTTCAAACAACCGAAAATGAAGCTACAAGTTGTTTTCAACTTCAAACGAGTCTGGAATGAAGCTACAAGTTGTTTCCAACTTCAATCTAGTCAATAATGAAGCTACAAGTTGTTTCCGGGCTCAAACGAGCCAAGAATGAAACTACAAGTTGATTCCAATTTCAAACAACCGAAAATGAAGCTACAAGTTGTTTTAACTTCAAACGAGTCTGGAATGAAGCTACAAGTTGTTTCCAACTTCAATGTAGTCAATAATGAAGCTACAAGTTGTTTCCGGGCTCAAACGAGCCAAGAATGAAACTACAAGTTGATTCCAATTTCAAACAACCGAAAATGAAGCTACAAGTTGTTTTCAACTTCAAACGAGTCTGGAATGAAGCTACAAGTTGTTTCCAACTTCAATCTAGTCAATAATGAAGCTACAAGTTGTTTCCGGGCTCAAACGAGCCAAGAATGAAACTACAAGTTGATTCCAATTTCAAACAACCGAAAATGAAGCTACAAGTTGTTTTCAACTTCAAACGAGTCTGGAATGAAGCTACAAGTTGTTTCCAACTTCAATCTAGTCAATAATGAAGCTACAAGTTGTTTCCGGGCTCAAACGAGCCAAGAATGAAACTACAAGTTGATTCCAATTTCAAACAACCGAAAATGAAGCTACAAGTTGTTTTCAACTTCAAACGAGTCTGGAATGAAGCTACAAGTTGTTTCCAACTTCAATCTAGTCAATAATGAAGCTACAAGTTGTTTCCGGGCTCAAACGAGCCAAGAATGAAACTACAAGTTGATTCCAATTTCAAACAACCGAAAATGAAGCTACAAGTTGTTTTCAACTTCAAACGAGTCTGGAATGAAGCTACAAGTTGTTTCCAACTTCAATCTAGTCAATAATGAAGCTACAAGTTGTTTCCGGGCTCAAACGAGCCAAGAATGAAACTACAAGTTGATTCCAATTTCAAACAACCGAAAATGAAGCTACAAGTTTTTTCAACTTCAAACGAGTCTGGAATGAAGCTACAAGTTGTTTCCAACTTCAATCTAGTCAATAATGAAGCTACAAGTTGTTTCCGGGCTCAAACGAGCCAAGAATGAAACTACAAGTTGATTCCAATTTCAAACAACCGAAAATGAAGCTACATGTTGTTTTCAACTTCAAACGAGTCTGGAATGAAGCTACAAGTTGTTTCCAACTTCAATCTAGTCAATAATGAAGCTACAAGTTGTTTCCGGGCTCAAACGAGCCAAGAATGAAACTACAAGTTGATTCCAATTTCAAACAACCGAAAATGAAGCTACAGTTGTTTTCAACTTCAAACGAGTCTGGAATGAAGCTACAAGTTGTTTCCAACTTCAATCTAGTCAATAATGAAGCTACAAGTTGTTTCCGGGCTCAAACGAGCCAAGAATGAAACTACAAGTTGATTCCAATTTCAAACAACCGAAAATGAAGCTACAAGTTGTTTTCAACTTCAAACGAGTCTGGAATGAAGCTACAAGTTGTTTCCAACTTCAATCTAGTCAATAATGAAGCTACAAGTTGTTTCCGGGCTCAAACGAGCCAAGAATGAAACTACAAGTTGATTCCAATTTCAAACAACCGAAAATGAAGCTACAAGTTGTTTTCAACTTCAAACGAGTCTGGAATGAAGCTACAAGTTGTTTCCAACTTCAATCTAGTCAATAATGAAGCTACAAGTTGTTTCCGGGCTCAAACGAGCCAAGAATGAAACTACAAGTTGATTCCAATTTCAAACAACCGAAAATGAAGCTACAAGTTGTTTTCAACTTCAAACGAGTCTGGAATGAAGCTACAAGTTGTTTCCAACTTCAATCTAGTCAATAATGAAGCTACAAGTTGTTTCCGGGCTCAAACGAGCCAAGAATGAAACTACAAGTTGATTCCAATTTCAAACAACCGAAAATGAAGCTACAAGTTGTTTTCAACTTCAAACGAGTCTGGAATGAAGCTACAAGTTGTTTCCAACTTCAATCTAGTCAATAATGAAGCTACAAGTTGTTTCCGGGCTCAAACGAGCCAAGAATGAAACTACAAGTTGATTCCAATTTCAAACAACCGAAAATGAAGCTACAAGTTGTTTTCAACTTCAAACGAGTCTGGAATGAAGCTACAAGTTGTTTCCAACTTCAATCTAGTCAATAATGAAGCTACAAGTTGTTTCCGGGCTCAAACGAGCCAAGAATGAAACTACAAGTTGATTCCAATTTCAAACAACCGAAAATGAAGCTACAAGTTGTTTTCAACTTCAAACGAGTCTGGAATGAAGCTACAAGTTGTTTCCAACTTCAATCTAGTCAATAATGAAGCTACAAGTTGTTTCCGGGCTCAAACGAGCCAAGAATGAAACTACAAGTTGATTCCAATTTCAAACAACCGAAAATGAAGCTACAAGTTGTTTTCAACTTCAAACGAGTCTGGAATGAAGCTACAAGTTGTTTCCAACTTCAATCTAGTCAATAATGAAGCTACAAGTTGTTTCCGGGCTCAAACGAGCCAAGAATGAAACTACAAGTTGATTCCAATTTCAAACAACCGAAAATGAAGCTACAAGTTGTTTTCAACTTCAAACGAGTCTGGAATGAAGCTACAAGTTGTTTCCAACTTCAATCTAGTCAATAATGAAGCTACAAGTTGTTTCCGGGCTCAAACGAGCCAAGAATGAAACTACAAGTTGATTCCAATTTCAAACAACCGAAAATGAAGCTACAAGTTGTTTTCAACTTCAAACGAGTCTGGAATGAAGCTACAAGTTGTTTCCAACTTCAATCTAGTCAATAATGAAGCTACAAGTTGTTTCCGGGCTCAAACGAGCCAAGAATGAAACTACAAGTTGATTCCAATTTCAAACAACCGAAAATGAAGCTACATGTTGTTTTCAACTTCAAACGAGTCTGGAATGAAGCTACAAGTTGTTTCCAACTTCAATCTAGTCAATAATGAAGCTACAAGTTGTTTCCGGGCTCAAACGAGCCAAGAATGAAACTACAAGTTGATTCCAATTTCAAACAACCGAAAATGAAGCTACAAGTTGTTTTCAACTTCAAACGAGTCTGGAATGAAGCTACAAGTTGTTTCCAACTTCAATCTAGTCAATAATGAAGCTACAAGTTGTTTCCGGGCTCAAACGAGCCAAGAATGAAACTACAAGTTGATTCCAATTTCAAACAACCGAAAATGAAGCTACAAGTTGTTTTCAACTTCAAACGAGTCTGGAATGAAGCTACAAGTTGTTTCCAACTTCAATCTAGTCAATAATGAAGCTACAAGTTGTTTCCGGGCTCAAACGAGCCAAGAATGAAACTACAAGTTGATTCCAATTTCAAACAACCGAAAATGAAGCTACATGTTGTTTTCAACTTCAAACGAGTCTGGAATGAAGCTACAAGTTGTTTCCAACTTCAATCTAGTCAATAATGAAGCTACAAGTTGTTTCCGGGCTCAAACGAGCCAAGAATGAAACTACAAGTTGATTCCAATTTCAAACAACCGAAAATGAAGCTACAAGTTGTTTTCAACTTCAAACGAGTCTGGAATGAAGCTACAAGTTGTTTCCAACTTCAATCTAGTCAATAATGAAGCTACAAGTTGTTTCCGGGCTCAAACGAGCCAAGAATGAAACTACAAGTTGATTCCAATTTCAAACAACCGAAAATGAAGCTACAAGTTGTTTTCAACTTCAAACGAGTCTGGAATGAAGCTACAAGTTGTTTCCAACTTCAATCTAGTCAATAATGAAGCTACAAGTTGTTTCCGGGCTCAAACGAGCCAAGAATGAAACTACAAGTTGATTCCAATTTCAAACAACCGAAAATGAAGCTACAAGTTGTTTTCAACTTCAAACGAGTCTGGAATGAAGCTACAAGTTGTTTCCAACTTCAATCTAGTCAATAATGAAGCTACAAGTTGTTTCCGGGCTCAAACGAGCCAAGAATGAAACTACAAGTTGATTCCAATTTCAAACAACCGAAAATGAAGCTACAAGTTGTTTTCAACTTCAAACGAGTCTGGAATGAAGCTACAAGTTGTTTCCAACTTCAATCTAGTCAATAATGAAGCTACAAGTTGTTTCCGGGCTCAAACGAGCCAAGAATGAAACTACAAGTTGATTCCAATTTCAAACAACCGAAAATGAAGCTACAAGTTGTTTTCAACTTCAAACGAGTCTGGAATGAAGCTACAAGTTGTTTCCAACTTCAATCTAGTCAATAATGAAGCTACAAGTTGTTTCCGGGCTCAAACGAGCCAAGAATGAAACTACAAGTTGATTCCAATTTCAAACAACCGAAAATGAAGCTACAAGTTGTTTTCAACTTCAAACGAGTCTGGAATGAAGCTACAAGTTGTTTCCAACTTCAATCTAGTCAATAATGAAGCTACAAGTTGTTTCCGGGCTCAAACGAGCCAAGAATGAAACTACAAGTTGATTCCAATTTCAAACAACCGAAAATGAAGCTACAAGTTGTTTTCAACTTCAAACGAGTCTGGAATGAAGCTACAAGTTGTTTCCAACTTCAATCTAGTCAATAATGAAGCTACAAGTTGTTTCCGGGCTCAAACGAGCCAAGAATGAAACTACAAGTTGATTCCAATTTCAAACAACCGAAAATGAAGCTACAAGTTGTTTTCAACTTCAAACGAGTCTGGAATGAAGCTACAAGTTGTTTCCAACTTCAATCTAGTCAATAATGAAGCTACAAGTTGTTTCCGGGCTCAAACGAGCCAAGAATGAAACTACAAGTTGATTCCAATTTCAAACAACCGAAAATGAAGCTACATGTTTTTTCAACTTCAAACGAGTCTGGAATGAAGCTACAAGTTGTTTCCAACTTCAATCTAGTCAATAATGAAGCTACAAGTTGTTTCCGGGCTCAAACGAGCCAAGAATGAAACTACAAGTTGATTCCAATTTCAAACAACCGAAAATGAAGCTACAAGTTGTTTTCAACTTCAAACGAGTCTGGAATGAAGCTACAAGTTGTTTCCAACTTCAATCTAGTCAATAATGAAGCTACAAGTTGTTTCCGGGCTCAAACGAGCCAAGAATGAAACTACAAGTTGATTCCAATTTCAAACAACCGAAAATGAAGCTACAAGTTGTTTTCAACTTCAAACGAGTCTGGAATGAAGCTACAAGTTGTTTCCAACTTCAATCTAGTCAATAATGAAGCTACAAGTTGTTTCCGGGCTCAAACGAGCCAAGAATGAAACTACAAGTTGATTCCAATTTCAAACAACCGAAAATGAAGCTACAAGTTGTTTTCAACTTCAAACGAGTCTGGAATGAAGCTACAAGTTGTTTCCAACTTCAATCTAGTCAATAATGAAGCTACAAGTTGTTTCCGGGCTCAAACGAGCCAAGAATGAAACTACAAGTTGATTCCAATTTCAAACAACCGAAAATGAAGCTACAAGTTGTTTTCAACTTCAAACGAGTCTGGAATGAAGCTACAAGTTGTTTCCAACTTCAATCTAGTCAATAATGAAGCTACAAGTTGTTTCCGGGCTCAAACGAGCCAAGAATGAAACTACAAGTTGATTCCAATTTCAAACAACCGAAAATGAAGCTACAAGTTGTTTTCAACTTCAA
The DNA here is from genome assembly GCF_001625215.2 of Daucus carota subsp. sativus. Classification (NCBI taxonomy): domain Eukaryota; kingdom Viridiplantae; phylum Streptophyta; class Magnoliopsida; order Apiales; family Apiaceae; genus Daucus; species Daucus carota. The sequence continues at coordinate 25,708,213 of NC_030383.2, forward strand.
ACGAGTCTGGAATGAAGCTACAAGTTGTTTCCAACTTCAATCTAGTCAATAATGAAGCTACAAGTTGTTTCCGGGCTCAAACGAGCCAAGAATGAAACTACAAGTTGATTCCAATTTCAAACAACCGAAAATGAAGCTACAAGTTGTTTTCAACTTCAAACGAGTCTGGAATGAAGCTACAAGTTGTTTCCAACTTCAATCTAGTCAATAATGAAGCTACAAGTTGTTTCCGGGCTCAAACGAGCCAAGAATGAAACTACAAGTTGATTCCAATTTCAAACAACCGAAAATGAAGCTACAAGTTGTTTTCAACTTCAAACGAGTCTGGAATGAAGCTACAAGTTGTTTCCAACTTCAATCTAGTCAATAATGAAGCTACAAGTTGTTTCCGGGCTCAAACGAGCCAAGAATGAAACTACAAGTTGATTCCAATTTCAAACAACCGAAAATGAAGCTACAAGTTGTTTTCAACTTCAAACGAGTCTGGAATGAAGCTACAAGTTGTTTCCAACTTCAATCTAGTCAATAATGAAGCTACAAGTTGTTTCCGGGCTCAAACGAGCCAAGAATGAAACTACAAGTTGATTCCAATTTCAAACAACCGAAAATGAAGCTACAAGTTGTTTTCAACTTCAAACGAGTCTGGAATGAAGCTACAAGTTGTTTCCAACTTCAATCTAGTCAATAATGAAGCTACAAGTTGTTTCCGGGCTCAAACGAGCCAAGAATGAAACTACAAGTTGATTCCAATTTCAAACAACCGAAAATGAAGCTACAAGTTGTTTTCAACTTCAAACGAGTCTGGAATGAAGCTACAAGTTGTTTCCAACTTCAATCTAGTCAATAATGAAGCTACAAGTTGTTTCCGGGCTCAAACGAGCCAAGAATGAAACTACAAGTTGATTCCAATTTCAAACAACCGAAAATGAAGCTACAAGTTGTTTTCAACTTCAAACGAGTCTGGAATGAAGCTACAAGTTGTTTCCAACTTCAATCTAGTCAATAATGAAGCTACAAGTTGTTTCCGGGCTCAAACGAGCCAAGAATGAAACTACAAGTTGATTCCAATTTCAAACAACCGAAAATGAAGCTACAAGTTGTTTTCAACTTCAAACGAGTCTGGAATGAAGCTACAAGTTGTTTCCAACTTCAATCTAGTCAATAATGAAGCTACAAGTTGTTTCCGGGCTCAAACGAGCCAAGAATGAAACTACAAGTTGATTCCAATTTCAAACAACCGAAAATGAAGCTACAAGTTGTTTTCAACTTCAAACGAGTCTGGAATGAAGCTACAAGTTGTTTCCAACTTCAATCTAGTCAATAATGAAGCTACAAGTTGTTTCCGGGCTCAAACGAGCCAAGAATGAAACTACAAGTTGATTCCAATTTCAAACAACCGAAAATGAAGCTACAAGTTGTTTTCAACTTCAAACGAGTCTGGAATGAAGCTACAAGTTGTTTCCAACTTCAATCTAGTCAATAATGAAGCTACAAGTTGTTTCCGGGCTCAAACGAGCCAAGAATGAAACTACAAGTTGATTCCAATTTCAAACAACCGAAAATGAAGCTACAAGTTGTTTTCAACTTCAAACGAGTCTGGAATGAAGCTACAAGTTGTTTCCAACTTCAATCTAGTCAATAATGAAGCTACAAGTTGTTTCCGGGCTCAAACGAGCCAAGAATGAAACTACAAGTTGATTCCAATTTCAAACAACCGAAAATGAAGCTACAAGTTGTTTTCAACTTCAAACGAGTCTGGAATGAAGCTACAAGTTGTTTCCAACTTCAATCTAGTCAATAATGAAGCTACAAGTTGTTTCCGGGCTCAAACGAGCCAAGAATGAAACTACAAGTTGATTCCAATTTCAAACAACCGAAAATGAAGCTACAAGTTGTTTTCAACTTCAAACGAGTCTGGAATGAAGCTACAAGTTGTTTCCAACTTCAATCTAGTCAATAATGAAGCTACAAGTTGTTTCCGGGCTCAAACGAGCCAAGAATGAAACTACAAGTTGATTCCAATTTCAAACAACCGAAAATGAAGCTACAAGTTGTTTTCAACTTCAAACGAGTCTGGAATGAAGCTACAAGTTGTTTCCAACTTCAATCTAGTCAATAATGAAGCTACAAGTTGTTTCCGGGCTCAAACGAGCCAAGAATGAAACTACAAGTTGATTCCAATTTCAAACAACCGAAAATGAAGCTACAAGTTGTTTTCAACTTCAAACGAGTCTGGAATGAAGCTACAAGTTGTTTCCAACTTCAATCTAGTCAATAATGAAGCTACAAGTTGTTTCCGGGCTCAAACGAGCCAAGAATGAAACTACAAGTTGATTCCAATTTCAAACAACCGAAAATGAAGCTACAAGTTGTTTTCAACTTCAAACGAGTCTGGAATGAAGCTACAAGTTGTTTCCAACTTCAATCTAGTCAATAATGAAGCTACAAGTTGTTTCCGGGCTCAAACGAGCCAAGAATGAAACTACAAGTTGATTCCAATTTCAAACAACCGAAAATGAAGCTACAAGTTGTTTTCAACTTCAAACGAGTCTGGAATGAAGCTACAAGTTGTTTCCAACTTCAATGTAGTCAAAATAATGAAGCTACAAGTTGTTTCCGGGCTCAAACGAGCCAAGAATGAAACTACAAGTTGATTCCAATTTCAAACAACCGAAAATGAAGCTACATGTTTTTTAACTTCAAACGAGTCTGGAATGAAGCTACAAGTTGTTTCCAACTTCAATCTAGTCAATAATGAAGCTACAAGTTGTTTCCGGGCTCAAACGAGCCAAGAATGAAACTACAAGTTGATTCCAATTTCAAACAACCGAAAATGAAGCTACAAGTTGTTTTCAACTTCAAACGAGTCTGGAATGAAGCTACAAGTTGTTTCCAACTTCAATCTAGTCAATAATGAAGCTACAAGTTGTTTCCGGGCTCAAACGAGCCAAGAATGAAACTACAAGTTGATTCCAATTTCAAACAACCGAAAATGAAGCTACAGTGTTTTATTTAAACTTCAAACGGTCTGGAATGAAGCTACAAGTTGTTTCCAAACTTCAATGTAGTCATAATGAAGCTACAAGTTGTTTCCCGGCTCAAACGAGCAAAGAATAAACTACCAGTTGATTCCAATTTCAAACAACCGAAAATGAAGCTACAAGTTGTTTGCAACTTCAAACGAGTCTGGAAATGAAGCTACAAGTTGTTTACCACTTCAATCTAGTCAATAATGAAGCTACAAGCTTGTTTCCGGGCTCAAACGAGCCAGAGAATGAAACTACAAGTTAATTCCAATTTCAAACAACCGAAAATGAAGCTACATGTTGTTTTCAACTCAAACGAGTCTGGATGAAGCTACAAGTTTTTTCAACTTCAATGTAGTCAATAATTAAGCTACAATTGTTTCCGGGCTCAAACGAGCCAAGAATGAAACTACAAGTTGATTCCAATTTCTAAACAACCGAAAATGAAGCTACATGTTTGTTTCAACTTCAAACGAGTCGGGAATGAAGCTACAGTTGTTTCCAACTTCAATGTAGTCAAAATTAAGCTACAACTTGTTTCCGGGCTCCAACGAGCCAAGAATGAAACTACAAGTTGATTCCAATTTTCAAACAACGAAAATGAAGCTACAAGTTTTTTTCAACTTCAAACGGGTCTGATGAAGCTACAAGTTGTTTACAACTTCAATTTAGTCAATAATGAAGCTACAAGTGTTCTCCGGGCTCAAACGAGCCAAGAATGAAACTACAAGTTGATTCCAATTTCAAACAACCGAAAATGAAGCTACAGTTGTTTTCAACTTCAAACGGTCTGGAATGAAGCTACAAGTTGTTTCCAACTTCAATTTAGTCAATAATGAAGCTACAATTGTTTCCGGGGCTCAAACGAGCCAAGAATGAAACTACAAGTTGATTCCAATTTCAAACAACCGAAAATGAAGCTACATGTTTTTTTCAACTTCAAACGAGTCTGGAATGAAAGCTACAAGTTGTTTCCAACTTCAATCTAGTCAATATGAAGCTACAAGTTGTATTCCTGGCTCAAACGAGCCAAGAATGAAACTACAAGTTGATTCCAATTTCAAACACCGAAAATGAAGCTACAAGTTTATTTAACTTCAAACGAGTCTGGAATGAAGCTACAAGTTGTTTCCAACTTCAATGTAGTCAATAATGAAGCTACAAGTTGTTTCCGGGCTCAAACGAGCCAAGAATGAAACTACAAGTTGATTCCATTTCAAACAACCGAAAATGAAGCTACATGTTGTTTTCAACTTCAAACGAGTCTGGAATGAAGCTACAAGTTGTTTCCAACTTCAATCTAGTCAATAATGAAGCTACAAGTTGTTTCCGGGCTCAAACGAGCAAGAATGAAACTACAAGTTGATTCCAATTTCAAACAACCGAAAATGAAGCTACAAGTTGTTTTCAACTTCAAACGAGTCTGGAATGAAGCTACAAGTGTTTCCAACTTCAATGCTAGTCAATAATGAAGCTACAAGTTGTTTTCCGGGCTCAAACGAGCCAAGAATGAAACTACAAGTTGATTCCAATTTCAACAACCGAAATGAAGCTACAAGTTGTTTTCAACTTCAAACGAGTCTGGAATGAAGCTACAGTTGTTTCCAACTTCAATCTAGTCAATAATGAAGCTACAAGTTGTTTCCGGGCTCAACGAGCCAAGAATGAAACTACAAGTTGATTCCAATTTTAACAACCGAAAATGAAGCTACATGTTGTTCAACTTCAAACGAGTCTGGAATGAAGCTACAAGTTGTTTCCAACTTCAATCTAGTCAATAATGAAGCTACAAGTTGTTTCCGGGCTCAAACGAGCCAAGAATGAAACTACAAGTTGATTCCAATTTCAAACACCGAAAATGAAGCTACAGTTGTTTTTCAACTTCAAACGAGTCTGGAATGAAGCTACAAGTTGTTTCAACTTCAATGTAGTCAATAATGAAGGCTACAAGTTGTTTCCGGGCTCAAACGAGCCAAGAATGAAACTACAAGTTGATTCCAATTCTAACAACCGAAAATGAAGCTACATGTGTTTTCAACTTCAAACGAGTCTGGAATGAAGCTACAAGTTGTTACAACTTCAATCTAGTCAATAATGAAGCTACAAGTTGTTTCCGGGCTCAAACGAGCCAGAATGAAACTACAAGTTGATTCCAATTTCAAACAACGAAAATGAAGCTACAAGTTGTTTTAACTTCAAACGAGTCTGGAATGAAGCTACAAGTTGTTCCAACTTCAATCTAGTCAATAATGAAGCTACAAGTTGTTTCCGGGCTCAAACGAGCCAAGAATGAAACTACAAGTTGATTCCAATTTCAACAACCGAAAATGAAGCTACAAGTTGTTTTCAACTTCAAACGGTCTGGAATGAAGCTACAAGTTGTTCCAACTTCAATTAGTCATAATGAAGCTACAAGTTGTTTCCGGCTCAAACGAGCCAAGAATGAAACTACAAGTTGATTCAATTTCAAACAACCGAAAATGAAGCTACATGTTGTTTTCAACTTCAAACGAGTCTGGAATGAAGCTACAAGTTGTTTCCAACTTCAATCTAGTCAATAATGAAGCTACAAGTTGTTTCCGGGCTCAAACGAGCCAAGAATGAAACTACAAGTTGATTCCAATTTCAAACAACCGAAAATGAAGCTACAAGTTGTTTTCAACTTCAAACGAGTCTGGAATGAAGCTACAAGTTGTTTCCAACTTCAATCTAGTCAATAATGAAGCTACAAGTTGTTTCCGGGCTCAAACGAGCAAAGAATGAAACTACAAGTCGATTCCAATTTCTAACAACCGAAAATGAAGCTACATGTTGTTTCAACTTCAAACGAGTCTGGAATGAAGCTACAAGTTGTTTCCAACTTCAATCTAGTCAATAATGAAGCTACAAGTTGTTTCCGGGCTCAAACGAGCAAAGAATGAAACTACAAGTTGATTCCAATTTCAACAACCGAAAATGAAGCGACATGTTGTTTTCAACTTCATAACGAGTCTGGAATGAAGCTACAGTTGTTTCCAACTTCAATCTAGTCAATAATGAAGCTACAAGTTGTTTCCGGGCTCAAACGAGCCAAGAATGAAACTACAAGTTGATTCCAATTTCAAACAACCGAAAATGAAGCTACAAGTTGTTTTCAACTTCAAACGAGTCTGGAATGAAGCTACAAGTTGTTTCCAACTTCAATCTAGTCAATAATGAAGCTACAAGTTGTTTCCGGGCTCAAACGAGCCAAGAATGAAACTACAAGTTGATTCCAATTTCAAACAACCGAAAATGAAGCTACAAGTTGTTTTCAACTTCAAACGAGTCTGGAATGAAGCTACAAGTTGTTTCCAACTTCAATCTAGTCAATAATGAAGCTACAAGTTGTTTCCGGGCTCAAACGAGCCAAGAATGAAACTACAAGTTGATTCCAATTTCAAACAACCGAAAATGAAGCTACAAGTTGTTTTTTCAACTTCAAACGAGTCTGGAATGAAGCTACAAGTTGTTTCCAACTTCAATCTAGTCAATAATGAAGCTACAAGTTGTTTCCGGGCTCAAACGAGCCAAGAATGAAACTACAAGTTGATTCCAATTTCAAACAACCGAAATGAAGCTACATGTTTTTTTCAACTTCAAACGAGTCTGGAATGAAGCTACAAGTTGTTCCAACTTCAATGTAGTCAAAATTAAGCTACAACTTGTTTCCGGGCTCAAACGAGCAAGAATGAAACTACAAGTTGATTCCAATTTCAAACAACCGAAAATGAAGCTACATGTTTTATTTCAACTTCAAACGAGTCTGGAATGAAGCTACAAGTTGTTTCCAACTTCAATGTAGTCAATAATGAAGCTACAAGTTGTTTCCTCGGGCTCAAACGAGCAAGAATGAAACTACAAGTTGATTCCAATTTCAAACAACCGAAAATGAAGCTACAAGTTGTTTTCAACTTCAAACGAGTCTGGAATGAAGCTACAAGTTGTTTCCAACTTCAATCTAGTCAATAATGAAGCTACAAGTTGTTTCCGGGCTCAAACGAGCCAAGAATGAACTACAAGTTGATTCCAATTTCAAACAACCGAAAATGAAGCTACAAGTTGTTTTCAACTTCAAACGAGTCTGGAATGAAGCTACAAGTTGTTTTCAACTTCAATCTAGTCAATAATGAAGCTACAGTGTTTCCGGGCTCAAACGAGCAAGAATGAAACTACAAGTTGATTCCAATTTCAACAACCGAAAATGAAGCTACAATGTTGTTTTCAACTTCAAACGAGTCTGGAATGAAGCTACAAGTTGTTTCCAACTTCATCTAGTCAATAATGAAGCTACAAGTTGTTTCGGGCTCAAACGAGCCAGAATGAAACTACAAGTTGAATTCCAATTTCCAACAACCGAAAATGAAGCTACAGTTGTTTTCAACTCAAACGAGTCTGGAATGAAGCTAAAAGTTGTTTCCACTTCAATCTAGTCAATAATGAAGCTACAAGTTGTTTCCGGGCTCAAACGAGCCAAGAATGAAACTACAAGTTGATTCCAATTTCAAACAACCGAAAAATGAAGCTACAGTTGTTTTCAACTTCAAACGAGTTTGGAATGAAGCTACAAGTTGTTTCCAACTTCAATCTAGTCAAAATGAAGCTACAACTTGTTTCCGGGCTCAACGAGCCACGAATGAAACTACAAGTTGATTCCAATTTCAACAACCGAAAATGAAGCTACATGTGTTTTTAACTTCAAACGAGTCTGGAATGAAGCTACAAGTTGTTTCCAACTTCAATGTAGTCAAATAATTAAGCTACAACTTGTTTCCGGGCTCAAACGAGCCAAGAATGAAACTACAAGTTGATTCCAATTTCAAACAACCGAAAATGAAGCTACATGTTGTTTTTAACTTCAAACGAGTCTGGAATGAAGCTACAGTTGTTTCCAACTTCAATGTAGTCAATATGAAGCTACAAGTTGTTTCCGGGCTCAAACGAGCCAAGAATGAAACTACAAGTTGATTCCAATTTCAAACAACCGAAAATGAAGCTACATGTTGTTTTAACTTCAAACGAGTCTGGAATGAAGCTACAAGTTGTTTCCAACTTCAATGTAGTCAAAATTAAGCTACAAGTTGTTTCCGGGCTCAAACGAGCCAAGAATGAAACTACAAGTTGATTCCAATTTCAAACAACCGAAAATGAAGCTACATGTTTTATTTAACTTCAAACGAGTCTGGAATGAAGCTACAAGTTGTTTCCAACTTCAATGTAGTCAATAATGAAGCTACAAGTTGTTTCCGGGCTCAAACGAGCAAGAATGAAACTACAAGTTGATTCCAATTTCTAACAACCGAAAATGAAGCTACACGTTGTTTTCAACTTCAAACGAGTCTGGAATGAAGCTACAAGTTGTTTCCAACTTCAATCTAGTCAATAATGAAGCTACAAGTTGTTTCCGGGCTCAAACGAGTCAGGAATGAAACTACAAGTTGATTCCAATTTCAAACAACCGAAAATGAAGCTACAAGTTGTTTTAAAATCAAACGAGTCTGGAATGAAGCTACAAGTTGTTTCCAACTTCAATCTAGTCAATAATGAAGCTACAAGTTGTTTCCGGGCTCAAACGAGCCAAGAATGAAACTACAAGTTGATTCCAATTTCAAACAACCGAAAATGAAGCTACAAGTTGTTTCAACTTCAAACGAGTCTGGAATGAAGCTACAAGTTGTTTCCAACTTCAATCTAGTCAATAATGAAGCTACAAGTTGTTTCCGGGCTCAAACGAGCCAAGAATGAACTACAAGTTGATTCCAATTTCAAACAACCGAAAGTGAAGCTACATGTTGTTTTCAACTTCAAACGAGTCTGGAATGAAGCTACAAGTTGTTTCCAACTTCAATGTAGTCAATAATGAAGCTACAAGTTGTTTCCGGGCTCAAACGAGCCAAGAATGAAACTACAAGTTGATTCCAATTTCAAACAACCGAAAATGAAGCTACATGTGTTTTCAACTTCAAACGAGTCTGGAATGAAGCTACAAGTTGTTTCCAACTTCAATTTAGTCAATAATGAAGCTACAAGTTGTTTCCGGGCTCAAACGAGCCAAGAATGAAACTACAAGTTGATTCCAATTTCAAACAACCGAAAATGAAGCTACAAGTTGTTTTCAACTTCAAACGAGTCTGGAATGAAGCTACAAGTTGTTTCCAACTTCAATCTAGTCATAATGAAGCTACAAGTTGTTTCCGGGCTCAAACGAGCCAAGAATGAAACTACAAGTTGATTCCAATTTCAAACAACCGAAAATGAAGCTACAAGTGTTTTTAACTTCAAACGAGTCTGGAATGAAGCTACAAGTTGTTTCCAACTTCAATTAGTCAATAATGAAGCTACAAGTTGTTTCCGGGCTCAAACGAGCAAAGAATGAAACTACAAGTTGATTCCAATTTCAAACAACCGAAATGAAGCTACAGTTGTTTTCAACTTCAAACGAGTCTGGAATGAAGCTACAAGTTGTTTCCAACTTCAATGTAGTCAAAATGAAGCTACAAGTTGTTTCCGGGCTCAAACGAGCAAGAATGAAACTACAAGTTGATTCCAATTTCCAACAACCGAAAATGAAGCTACAATGTTGTTTTTAACTTCAAACGAGTCTGGAATGAAGCTACAAGTTGTTTCCAACTTCAATGTAGTCAATAATGAAGCTACAAGTTGTTTCCGGGCTCAAACGAGCCAAGAATGAAACTACAAGTTGATTCCAATTTCAAACAACCGAAAATGAAGCTACAAGTTGTTTTAACTTCAAACGAGTCTGGAATGAAGCTACAAGTTGTTTCCAACTTCAATCTAGTCAATAATGAAGCTACAAGTGTTTCCGGGCTCAAACGAGCCAGAATGAACTACAAGTTGATTCCAATTTCAACAACCGAAAATGAAGCTACATGTTGTTTTCAACTTCAAACGAGTCTGGAATGAAGCTACAAGTTGTTTCCAACTTCAATGTAGTCAAAATTAAGCTACAAGTTGTTTCGGGCTCAAACGAGCCAAGAATGAAACTACAAGTTGATTCCAATTTCAAACAACCGAAAATGAAGCTACATGTTGTTTTAACTTCAACGAGTCTGGAATGAAGCTACAAGTTGTTTCAACTTCAATGTAGTCAATAATGAAGCTACAAGTTGTTTCCGGGCTCAAACGAGCAAGAATGAAACTACAAGTTGATTCCAATTTCTAACAACCGAAAATGAAGCTACATGTTGTTTTCAACTTCAAACGAGTCTGGAATGAAGCTACAAGTTGTTTCCAACTTCAATCTAGTCAATAATGAAGCTACAACGTTGTTTCCGGGCTCAACGAGCCAGAATGAACTACAAGTTGATTCCAATTTCAAACAACCGAAAATGAAGCTACATGTTGTTTTAAACTTCAAACGAGTCTGGAATGAAGCTACAAGTTGTTTCCAACTTCAATGTAGTCAATAATGAAGCTACAAGTTGTTTCCGGGCTCAAACGAGCCAAGAATGAAACTACAAGTTGATTCCAATTTCAAACAACCGAAAATGAAGCTACATGTTGTTTTCAACTTCAAACGAGTCTGGAATGAAGCTACAAGTTGTTTCCAACTTCAATTTAGTCAATAATGAAGCTACAAGTTGTTTCCGGGCTCAAACGAGCCAAGAATGAAACTACAAGTTGATTCCAATTTCAAACAACCGAAAATGAAGCTACATGTTTTTTCAACTTCAAACGAGTCTGGAATGAAGCTACAAGTTGTTTCCAACTTCAATTTAGTCAATAATGAAGCTACAAGTTGTTTCCGGGCTCAAACGAGCAAGAATGAAACTACAAGTTGATTCCAATTTCAAACAACCGAAAATGAAGCTACATGTTTTTTTCAACTTCAAACGAGTCTGGAATGAAGCTACAAGTTGTTTCCAACTTCAATCTAGTCATAATGAAGCTACAAGTTGTTTCCGGGCTCAAACGAGCAAGAATGAAACTACAAGTTGATTCCAATTTCAAACAACCGAAAATGAAGCTACAAGTGTTTTTCAACTTCAAACGAGTCTGGAATGAAGCTACAAGTTGTTTCCAACTTCAATCTAGTCAATAATGAAGCTACAAGTTGTTTCCGGGCTCAAACGAGCCAAGAATGAAACTACAAGTTGATTCCAATTTCAAACAACCGAAAATGAAGCTACAAGTGTTTTTAACTTCAAACGAGTCTGGAATGAAGCTACAAGTTGTTTCCAACTTCAATCTAGTCAATAATGAAGCTACAAGTTGTTTCCGGGCTCAAACGAGCCAAGAATGAAACTACAAGTTGATTCAATTTCAAACAACCGAAAATGAAGCTACAATGTTGTTTTCAACTTCAAACGAGTCTGGAATGAAGCTACAAGTTGTTTCCAACTTCAATCTAGTCAATAATGAAGCTACAAGTTGTTTCCGGGCTCAAACGAGCCAAGAATGAAACTACAAGTTGATTCCAATTTCAAACAACCGAAAATGAAGCTACAAGTTGTTTTCAACTTCAAACGAGTCTGGAATGAAGCTAAAAGTTGTTTCCAACTTCAATCTAGTCAATAATGAAGCTACAAGTTGTTTCCGGGCTCAAACGAGCAAGAATGAAACTACAAGTTGATTCCAATTTCTAACAACCGAAAATGAAGCTACATGTTGTTTTCAACTTCAAACGAGTCTGGAATGAAGCTACAAGTTGTTTCCAACTTCAATGTAGTCAAAATTAAGCTACAACTTGTTTCCGGGCTCAAACGAGCCAAGAATGAAACTACAAGTTGATTCCAATTTCAAACAACCGAAAATGAAGCTACATGTTTTATTTAACTTCAAACGAGTCTGAATGAAGCTACAAGTTGTTTCCAACTTCAATGTAGTCAAAATGAAGCTACAAGTTGTTTCCGGGCTCAAACGAGCCAAGAATGAAACTACAAGTTGATTCCAATTTCAAACAACCGAAAATGAAGCTACATGTTTTTTTAACTTCAAACGAGTCTGGAATGAAGCTACAAGTTGTTTCCAACTTCAATGTAGTCAATAATGAAGCTACAAGTTGTTTCCGGGCTCAAACGAGCAAGAATGAAACTACAAGTTGATTCCAATTTCAAACAACCGAAAATGAAGCTACATGTTGTTTTCAACTTCAAACGAGTCTGGAATGAAGCTACAAGTTGTTTCCAACTTCAATGTAGTCAATAATGAAGCTACAAGTTGTTTCCGGGCTCAAACGAGCCAAGAATGAAACTACAAGTTGATTCCAATTTCAAACAACCGAAAATGAAGCTACACGTTGTTTTCAACTTCAACGAGTCTGGAATGAAGCTACAAGTTGTTTCCAACTTCAATGTAGTCAATAATGAAGCTACAAGTTGTTTCCGGGCTCAAACGAGCAAGAATGAAACTACAAGTTGATTCCAATTTCAAACAACCGAAAATGAAGCTACAAGTTGTTTTAAACTTCAAACGAGTCTGGAATGAAGCTACAAGTTGTTTCCAACTTCAATCTAGTCAATAATGAAGCTACAAGTTGTTTCCGGGCTCAAACGAGCCAAGAATGAAACTACAAGTTGATTCCAATTTCAAACAACCGAAAATGAAGCTACAAGTTGTTTTCAACTTCAAACGAGTCTGGAATGAAGCTACAAGTTGTTTCCAACTTCAATCTAGTCAATAATGAAGCTACAAGTTGTTTCCGGGCTCAAACGAGCCAAGAATGAAACTACAAGTTGATTCCAATTTCAAACAACCGAAAATGAAGCTACAGTTGTTTTCAACTTCAAACGAGTCTGGAATGAAGCTACAAGTTGTTTCCAACTTCAATCTAGTCAATAATGAAGCTACAAGTTGTTTCCGGGCTCAAACGAGCCAAGAATGAAACTACAAGTTGATTCCAATTTCAAACAACCGAAAATGAAGCTACATGTTGTTTTCAACTTCAAACGAGTCTGGAATGAAGCTACAAGTTGTTTCCAACTTCAATCTAGTCAATAATTAAGCTACAAGTTGTTTCCGGGCTCAAACGAGCCAAGAATGAAACTACAAGTTGATTCCAATTTCAACAACCGAAAATGAAGCTACAGTGTTTTTTAACTCAAACGAGTCTGGAATGAAGCTACAAGTTGTTTCCAACTTCAATGTAGTCAATAATGAAGCTACAAGTTGTTTCCGGGCTCAAACGAGCCAAGAATGAAACTACAAGTTGATTCCAATTTCAAACAACCGAAAATGAAGCTACATGTTTTATTTAACTTCAAACGAGTCTGGAATGAAGCTACAAGTTGTTTCCAACTTCAATGTAGTCAATAATGAAGCTACAAGTTGTTTCCGGGCTCAAACGAGCCAAGAATGAAACTACAAGTTGATTCCAATTTCAAACAACCGAAAATGAAGCTACAAGTTGTTTTCAACTTCAAACGGGTCTGGAATGAAGCTACAAGTTGTTTCCAACTTCAATCTAGTCAATAATGAAGCTACAAGTTGTTTCCGGGCTCAAACGAGCCAAGAATGAAACTACAAGTTGATTCCAATTTCAAACAACCGAAAATGAAGCTACAAGTTGTTTTCAACTTCAAACGAGTCTGGAATGAAGCTAAAAGTGTTTACAACTTCAATCTAGTCAATAATGAAGCTACAAGTTGTTTCCGGGCTCAAACGAGCAAAGAATGAAACTACAAGTTGATTCCAATTTCTAACAACCGAAAATGAAGCTACATGTTGTTTTCAACTTCAAACGAGTCTGGAATGAAGCTACAAGTTGTTTCCAACTTCAATGTAGTCAAAATTAAGCTACAACTTGTTTCCGGGCTCAAACGAGCCAAGAATGAAACTACAAGTTGATTCCAATTTCAAACAACCGAAAATGAAGCTACATGTTTTATTTAACTTCAAACGAGTCTGGAATGAAGCTACAAGTTGTTTCCAACTTCAATCTAGTCAATAATGAAGCTACAAGTTGTTTCCGGGCTCAAACGAGCCAAGAATGAAACTACAAGTTGATTCCAATTTCAAACAACCGAAAATGAAGCTACAAGTTGTTTTCAACTTCAAACGAGTCTGGAATGAAGCTAAAGTTGTTTACAACTTCAATCTAGTCAATAATGAAGCTACAAGTTGTTTCCGGGCTCAAACGAGCAAGAATGAAACTACAAGTTGATTCCAATTTCTAACAACCGAAAATGAAGCTACATGTTGTTTTCAACTTCAAACGAGTCTGGAATGAAGCTACAAGTTGTTTCCAACTTCAATGTAGTCAAAATTAAGCTACAACTTGTTTCCGGGCTCAAACGAGCCAAGAATGAAACTACAAGTTGATTCCAATTTCAAACAACCGAAAATGAAGCTACATGTTTTATTTAACTTCAAACGAGTCTGGAATGAAGCTACAAGTTGTTTCCAACTTCAATCTAGTCAATAATGAAGCTACAAGTTGTTTCCGGGCTCAAACGAGCCAAGAATGAAACTACAAGTTGATTCCAATTTCAAACAACCGAAAATGAAGCTACAAGTTGTTTTCAACTTCAAACGGGTCTGGAATGAAGCTACAAGTTGTTTCCAACTTCAATCTAGTCAATAATGAAGCTACAAGTTGTTTCCGGGCTCAAACGAGCAAAGAATGAAACTACAAGTTGATTCCAATTTCAAACAACCGAAAATGAAGCTACAGTTGTTTTCAACTTCAAACGAGTCTGGAATGAAGCTAAAAGTTGTTTACAACTTCAATCTAGTCAATAATGAAGCTACAAGTTGTTTCCGGGCTCAAACGAGCAAAGAATGAAACTACAAGTTGATTCCAATTTCTAACAACCGAAAATGAAGCTACATGTTGTTTTCAACTTCAAACGAGTCTGGAATGAAGCTACAAGTTGTCTCCAACTTCAATCTAGTCAATAATGAAGCTACAAGTTGTTTCCGGGCTCAAACGAGCAAAGAATGAAACAACAAGTTGATTCCAATTTCTAACAACCGAAAATGAAGCTACACGTTGTTTTCAACTTCAAACGAGTCTGGAATGAAGCTACAAGTTGTTTCCAACTTTAATCTAGTCAATAATGAAGCTACAAGTTGTTTCCGGGCTCAAACGAGCAAAGAATGAAACTACAAGTTGATTCCAATTTCAAACAACCGAAAATGAAGCTACAAGTTGTTTTCAACTTCAAACGAGTCTGGAATGAAGCTAAAAGCTTGTTTACAACTTCAATCTAGTCAATAATGAAGCTACAAGTTGTTTCCGGGCTCAAACGAGCAAAGAATGAAACTACAAGTTGATTCCAATTTCTAACAACCGAAAATGAAGCTACATGTTGTTTTCAACTTCAAACGAGTCTGGAATGAAGCTACAAGTTGTTTCCAACTTCAATGTAGTCAAAATTAAGCTACAACTTGTTTCCGGGCTCAAACGAGCCAAGAATGAAACTACAAGTTGATTCCAATTTCAAACAACCGAAAATGAAGCTACATGTTTTATTTAACTTCAAACGAGTCTGGAATGAAGCTACAAGTTGTTTCCAACTTCAATCTAGTCAATAATGAAGCTACAAGTTGTTTCCGGGCTCAAACGAGCAAGAATGAAACTACAAGTTGATTCCAATTTCAAACAACCGAAAATGAAGCTACAAGTTGTTTTCAACTTCAAACGAGTCTGGAATGAAGCTAAAAGTTGTTTACAACTTCAATCTAGTCAATAATGAAGCTACAAGTTGTTTCCGGGCTCAAACGAGCAAAGAATGAAACTACAAGTTGATTCCAATTTCTAACAACCGAAAATGAAGCTACATGTTGTTTTCAACTTCAAACGAGTCTGGAATGAAGCTACAAGTTGTTTCCAACTTCAATGTAGTCAAAATTAAGCTACAACTTGTTTCCGGGCTCAAACGAGCCAAGAATGAAACTACAAGTTGATTCCAATTTCAAACAACCGAAAATGAAGCTACATGTTTTATTTAACTTCAAACGAGTCTGGAATGAAGCTACAAGTTGTTTCCAACTTCAATCTAGTCAATAATGAAGCTACAAGTTGTTTCCGGGCTCAAACGAGCCAAGAATGAAACTACAAGTTGATTCCAATTTCAAACAACTGAAAATGAAGCTACAAGTTGTTTTCAACTTCAAACGGGTCTGGAATGAAGCTACAAGTTGTTTCCAACTTCAATCTAGTCAATAATGAAGCTACAAGTTGTTTCCGGGCTCAAACGAGCAAGAATGAAACTACAAGTTGATTCCAATTTCAAACAACCGAAAATGAAGCTACAAGTTGTTTTCAACTTCAAACGAGTCTGGAATGAAGCTAAAAGTTGTTTACAACTTCAATCTAGTCAATAATGAAGCTACAAGTTGTTTCCGGGCTCAAACGAGCAAAGAATGAAACTACAAGTTGATTCCAATTTCTAACAACCGAAAATGAAGCTACATGTTGTTTTCAACTTCAAACGAGTCTGGAATGAAGCTACAAGTTGTCTCCAACTTCAATGTAGTCAAAATTAAGCTACAACTTGTTTCCGGGCTCAAACGAGCCAAGAATGAAACTACAAGTTGATTCCAATTTCAAACAACCGAAAATGAAGCTACATGTTTTATTTAACTTCAAACGGGTCTGGAATGAAGCTACAAGTTGTTTCCAACTTCAATCTAGTCAATAATGAAGCTACAAGTTGTTTCCGGGCTCAAACGAGCCAAGAATGAAACTACAAGTTGATTCCAATTTCAAACAACTGAAAATGAAGCTACAAGTTGTTTTCAACTTCAAACGGGTCTGGAATGAAGCTACAAGTTGTCCAACTTCAATCTAGTCAATAATGAAGCTACAAGTTGTTTCCGGGCTCAAACGAGCAAAGAATGAAACTACAAGTTGATTCCAATTTCAAACAACCGAAAATGAAGCTACAAGTTGTTTTCAACTTCAAACGAGTCTGGAATGAAGCTAAAAGTTGTTTACAACTTCAATCTAGTCAATAATGAAGCTACAAGTTGTTTCCGGGCTCAAACGAGCAAAGAATGAAACTACAAGTTGATTCCAATTTCTAACAACCGAAAATGAAGCTACATGTTGTTTTCAACTTCAAACGAGTCTGGAATGAAGCTACAAGTTGTTTCCAACTTCAATGTAGTCAAAATTAAGCTACAACTTGTTTCCGGGCTCAAACGAGCCAAGAATGAAACTACAAGTTGATTCCAATTTCAAACATCCGAAAATGAAGCTACATGTTTTATTTAACTTCAAACGAGTCTGGAATGAAGCTACAAGTTGTTTCCAACTTCAATCTAGTCAATAATGAAG
Source organism: Daucus carota subsp. sativus (assembly GCF_001625215.2). Taxonomy (NCBI): domain Eukaryota; kingdom Viridiplantae; phylum Streptophyta; class Magnoliopsida; order Apiales; family Apiaceae; genus Daucus; species Daucus carota. Next base: position 25,725,499 of record NC_030383.2, read on the forward strand.
CTACAAGTTGTTTCCGGGCTCAAACGAGCCAAGAATGAAACTACAAGTTGATTCCAATTTCAAACAACCGAAAATGAAGCTACATGTTTTATTTAACTGCAAACTAGTCTGGAATGAAGCTACAAGTTGTTTCCAACTTCAATGTAGTCAAAATTAAGCTACAACTTGTTTCCGGGCTCAAACGAGCCAAGAATGAAACTACAAGTTGATTCCAATTTCAAACAACCGAAAATGAAGCTACATTTTTATTTAACTTCAAACGAGTCTGGAATGAAGCTACAAGTTGTTTCCAACTTCAATGTAGTCAATAATGAAGCTACAAGTTGTTTCCGGGCTCAAACGAGCAAAGAATGAAACAACAAGTTGATTCCAATTTCTAACAACCGAAAATGAAGCTACACGTTGTTTTCAACTTCAAACGAGTCTGGAATGAAGCTACAAGTTGTTTCCAACTTTAATCTAGTCAATAATGAAGCTACAAGTTGTTTCCGGGCTCAAACGAGTCAGGAATGAAACTACAAGTTGATTCCAATTTCAAACAACCGAAATGAAGCTACAAGTTGTTTTAAAATCCAAACGAGTCGGGAATGAAGCTACAAGTTGTTTCCAACTTCAATCTAGTCAATAATGAAGCTACAAGTTGTTTCCGGGCTCAAACGAGCCAAGAATGAAACTACAAGTTGATTCCAATTTCAAACAACCGAAAATGAAGCTACATGTTTTATTTAACTTCAAACGAGTCTGGAATGAAGCTACAAGTTGTTTCCAACTTCAATCTAGTCAATAATGAAGCTACAAGTTGTTTCCAGGCTCAAACGAGCCAAGAATGAAACTACAAGTTGATTTCAATTTCAAACAACTGAAAATGAAGCTACAAGTTGTTTTCAACTTCAAACGGGTCTGGAATGAAGCTACAAGTTGTTTCCAACTTCAATCTAGTCAATAATGAAGCTACAAGTTGTTTCCGGGCTCAAACGAGCAAAGAATGAAACTACAAGTTGATTCCAATTTCAAACAACCGAAAATGAAGCTACAAGTTGTTTTCAACTTCAAACGAGTCTGGAATGAAGCTAAAAGTTGTTTACAACTTCAATCTAGTCAATAATGAAGCTACAAGTTGTTTCCGGGCTCAAACGAGCAAAGAATGAAACTACAAGTTGATTCCAATTTCTAACAACCGAAAATGAAGCTACATGTTGTTTTCAACTTCAAACGAGTCTGGAATGAAGCTACAAGTTGTTTCCAACTTCAATGTAGTCAAAATTAAGCTACAACTTGTTTCCGGGCTCAAACGAGCCAAGAATGAAACTACAAGTTGATTCCAATTTCAAACAACCGAAAATGAAGCTACATGTTTTATTTAACTTCAAACGGGTCTGGAATGAAGCTACAAGTTGTTTCCAACTTCAATCTAGTCAATAATGAAGCTACAAGTTGTTTCCGGGCTCAAACGAGCCAAGAATGAAACTACAAGTTGATTCCAATTTCAAACAACTGAAAATGAAGCTACAAGTTGTTTTCAACTTCAAACGGGTCTGGATTGAAGCTACAAGTTGTCCAACTTCAATCTAGTCAATAATGAAGCTACAAGTTGTTTCCGGGCTCAAACGAGCAAAGAATGAAACTACAAGTTGATTCCAATTTCAAACAACCGAAAATGAAGCTACAAGTTGTTTTCAACTTCAAACGAGTCTGGAATGAAGCTAAAGTTGTTTACAACTTCAATCTAGTCAATAATGAAGCTACAAGTTGTTTCCGGGCTCAAACGAGCAAAGAATGAAACTACAAGTTGATTCCAATTTCTAACAACCGAAAATGAAGCTACATGTTGTTTTCAACTTCAACGAGTCTGGAATGAAGCTACAAGTTGTTTCCAACTTCAATGTAGTCAAAATTAAGCTACAACTAGTTTCCGGGCTCAAACGAGCCAAGAATGAAACTACAAGTTGATTCCAATTTCAAACATCCGAAAATGAAGCTACATGTTTTATTTAACTTCAAACGAGTCTGGAATGAAGCTACAAGTTGTTTCCAACTTCAATCTAGTCAATAATGAAGCTACAAGTTGTTTCCGGGCTCAAACGAGCCAAGAATGAAACTACAAGTTGATTCCAATTTCAAACAACCGAAAATGAAGCTACATGTTTTATTTAACTGCAAACCAGTCTGGAATGAAGCTACAAGTTGTTTCCAACTTCAATGTAGTCAAAATTAAGCTACAACTTGTTTCCGGGCTCAAACGAGCCAAGAATGAAACTACAAGTTGATTCCAATTTCAAACAACCGAAAATGAAGCTACATGTTTTATTTAACTTCAAACGAGTCTGGAATGAAGCTACAAGTTGTTTCCAACTTCAATGTAGTCAATAATGAAGCTACAAGTTGTTTCCGGGCTCAAACGAGCAAAGAATGAAACAACAAGTTGATTCCAATTTCTAACAACCGAAAATGAAGCTACACGTTGTTTTCAACTTCAAACGAGTCTGGAATGAAGCTACAAGTTGTTTCCAACTTTAATCTAGTCAATAATGAAGCTACAAGTTGTTTCCGGGCTCAAACGAGTCAGGAATGAAACTACAAGTTGATTCCAATTTCAAACAACCGAAAATGAAGCTACAAGTTGTTTTAAAATCCAAACGAGTCTGGAATGAAGCTACAAGTTGTTTCCAACTTCAATCTAGTCAATAATGAAGCTACAAGTTGTTTCCGGGCTCAAACGAGCCAAGAATGAAACTACAAGTTGATTCCAATTTCAAACAACTGAAAATGAAGCTACAAGTTGTTTTCAACTTCAAACGGGTCTGGAATGAAGCTACAAGTTGTTTCCAACTTCAATCTAGTCGATAATGAAGCTACAAGTTGTTTCCGGGATCAAACGAGCCAAGAATGAAACTACAAGTTGATTCCAATTTCAAACAACCGAAAATGAAGCTACAACTTGTTTTCAACTTCAAACGGGTCTGGAATGAAGCTACAAGTTGTTTCCAACTTCAATCTAGTCAATAATGAAGCTACAAGTTGTTTCCGGGCTCAAACGAGCAAAGAATGAAACTACAAGTTGATTCCAATTTCAAACAACCGAAAATGAAGCTACAAGTTGTTTTCAACTTCAAACGAGTCTGGAATGAAGCTAAAAGTTGTTTACAACTTCAATCTAGTCAATAATGAAGCTACAAGTTGTTTCCGGGCTCAAACGAGCAAAGAATGAAACTACAAGTTGATTCCAATTTCTAACAACCGAAAATGAAGCTACATGTTGTTTTCAACTTCAAACGAGTCTGGAATGAAGCTACAAGTTGTTTCCAACTTCAATGTAGTCAAAATTAAGCTACAACTTGTTTCCGGGCTCAAACGAGCCAAGAATGAAACTACAAGTTGATTCCAATTTCAAACAACCGAAAATGAAGCTACATGTTTTATTTAACTTCAAACGAGTCTGGAATGAAGCTACAAGTTGTTTCCAACTTCAATCTAGTCAATAATGAAGCTACAAGTTGTTTCCGGGCTCAAACGAGCCAAGAATGAAACTACAAGTTGATTCCAATTTCAAACAACCGAAAATGAAGCTACAAGTTGTTTTAAAATCCAAACGAGTCTGGAATGAAGCTACAAGTTGTTTCCAACTTCAATCTAGTCAATAATGAAGCTACAAGTTGTTTCCGGGCTCAAACGAGCCAAGAATGAAACTACAAGTTGATTCCAATTTCAAACAACCGAAAATGAAGCTACAAGTTGTTTTCAACTTCAAACGGGTCTAGAATGAAGCTACAAGTTGTTTCCAACTTCAATCTAGTCGATAATGAAGCTACAAGTTGTTTCCGGGCTCAAACGAGCCAAGAATGAAACTACAAGTTGATTCTAATTTCAAACTACAAGAAAGAGGCATTAGGTAAACTTTCTTCTTTAGTAGGGATTTTATCTTCTGTAAAACTTTCTTCATAGGGTAAACTGATCATATGTTTTTTTCTATTCCAAAATGCATTAGGTAAATTGTTACAAAGATCTGTTTGAATATTATTACGTACCTGATCAATTTTCTCTTGAATTATCTAAGTTTTCAGTTTTTCTTCAATAGTTAAGTTAATTATTTCTTGTTTTAATAATGTATTATGATTTTGTTTATTCTCTATACTTCTTTTTAGTAAATTTATATTATTAATAGGTACTTCATTTAAATTTTTAAAATGGGTGATGAAATAAATTCATAAGATATTTTTATTCCATTAATTTCTGTATGAATCCCTGAAGTATCTATTGTCATTGGTTGAATACTATTAAGAAATGGTGTTCCTAATATTATACTTTGAGAAAGATTAGGAACCATTATAAATGCAGATTCAAGACACATTCCTTGATTACAAATTGTTACTTCAGTTAATTTGTACTTAATCCATAATTTACTACCATTGGCTGTACTTAAATCTTGTTTTGTTTTTTCATAATATTGTGTAGGAACCAATCCTTCCCTTATGCAGTTAATATCTGCACCACTATCTACTAGAGCAATAGTATTTAAAGTGAATGTTTTATTAATTATTAATGTAATATTAATATACCATTTTTGATATGTTATTTGTTGTAAACGGCAAAGAAATTGATTAGAAGATTCTCCATCTTCTTTTGATGAAGTATTCTGCTCACAAATACTTTCTAAGTGATTAACTCTTTGTTTTAAATTACTAATTTCTTTTTTCTGTGAATTTAACTCTTCTTTTAAATCTTGAATAGTTATGGGTTTTTCTGGTTGATTAAACCTAGATATAACTTCTTGTAATGTGTATGGTGTATAAATTTGAGGTTGTTTATAAGGTTTTTCCTGAGGTTCTTTATCTTAGATAAATATTGTTCTATCATTTCTCTTTTTAAACTATTATCAGAAATTTTTTCTATCATATCTAATACAAATTGTTCTGAATTACTAAGAACATTTATACTTAATCCATTCATGTTTAAATTAGCAACATAGGGATCAATAGATGTTTACAAGCACAAGTGTCTTCATTAGACTCAGACTCAGAAGTATAATCTATATCAGAATCTTGTATATTACATAATTCATTTGAGGAATATTCAGAAGTATCAGATTCAATTAAATCAGAATCAATAATATTATAAATTTCTTGTTTTAGAGAATCATCCATAGATAACTCATTTATTTTATTTTTAAGAAAACATTTATTAGCATAATGTCCTTTTTTACCACATTTGTGACACGTTATTGATTTAATAAATTGTTTTTAGGTATTTTCTTTTTAAAAGAAGTTTTAAATTTATTAGGTTGATTTTCCTTGTATTTTTTCCTTTTCCTAGTATAGGACTTTCTAGGTTTATTAAATTTCTTAGGCATTTTCCTATAAGTAGGTTTTATCAAAGGATAACTAAATTGTTCACAAAATTCACCTATTTCTTTTCTATGAGTAATTCCTTGTTTTTTCAATTGGGCTTTTAAATTTAAATCATTGCAGAGAGCTAATCCTTCTGCAATCATTTCATTGGTTAATTCACCATAGGTATATTGATCTAAAGGTATTTCTAAACCATGATGTTTAGATCTTAATCTATTACGAACTCTTTCAGCAAAAAGAGTAGGTAATCCAGAAATATATTTTTCTTTCCAAAATGATAGATTACCATCTTGTCTATGCATTATTTTTGACAAAAATACATCTTTATACCACCTAAAATGGGTTAATGTTGGACATCTTAGGTTTATTAATAATTCACGACTACAGTCCATAGTATGGAAAGCATTTCCTATAAAATGTTTTAAAATAGTTTGTATTAAAGTATATACACTATCTTCCTGATATTCAGACTTAACAACCATTGAATCAGAAGTTTGTGTTTGTATTAATTTCTTAGCAGTCAAAATTTCTGTTCTTTGTACTGGGGTTAATATATTATCCCACCAACCTTTAAGTTGACCAGTAAAACCAGAGGTTATAAAATTAGCTATATGAGAATCAGAATTATTATTAGCTTTACAAATTGTTGAATACATTAACATTTTATGTAAAACAGCAAAAATCTGTTGTTCTGTACAACCATCTATGTTCCATTCATAGATTTGGTCAGAAGAAAAACTAGATTTTTCTGTGTTTATAAAATTTTCTTCAAATAAGACATCCATTGGGGTTGGTCTAGGGTAATAATATCTTCCATATGGAACTTTATTTTTAAGAGGACTTTTATCAAATTCAATTTTATTAATATCATTATTATTTAGTTCTATATTAAATTGTTCTTGTAATTGAGTTAGATTATTACCATCATAATCACTATAAGGATCATTTTCTTCTTCTGTTTTATAACTTTCTTTCTTATTAATCACAGTTACAGAAGAAGATGTTGTAGTTGATTTTTCTTGTAGTTTTATTTCTTCTAATTTAGCAACTAAAGCATTTACTAAATTAGTTTCTCTTTTTGATTGTAGATTAAACTGTGTATAAACAGGAGGAGGAATTAAAACAGGTTCCTGTTTGACAGGCTGAAGACTTTGACTTTGAAGAGGTTTTTCTATTTTTTGTAAAAGTGTTTCGGTAGTTGTTTCTACCCTAGTTAATTGTTTACTTAGAGTATGTAAATTCATATTAGTAAAATTGTTTTGAGATAAATTTTATTATATGTAGAATTTTCTGTAAAAGTTTCTGAAATAGCATGTGCTGTCACCGGATGATTATTAGTAGTGGATATAATTATCTGATTATCCATAGGAGGATGTATTGATGATATGGTAGAACCATGAGCTGTTTTCCAATTTTGATAATAATTATCTATAACATTTAAATAGGGAAAATTATTTTGTGTCATGAAAAACCAATCAACAAAAGGTAAAATAATTTTATGGGTTTCAAGATATTGATAAAATAAATCTTTAAATATTAAAGTTTCTTCTTTAGTATAACTTTTAAAAAACCATTCCCTAAATAACTTATATTTAGATTGATTAAACTCAGCATTAATTTCTTGTCTATTAATCTTAAATTCTTGAGAATTATTTAATTCTATTACATGAATTGATAAATTCATGTCGCTAAAAGTTGGAGATGTTGGTTTAACCTCTTTTTTATATATCGCATGAGGTATCTGATTATCTGACTCTTTAAGAGCTATTACATTTTCTATGTCTACCTTATTAATAGAAGAGGTAGAAGATCGACTGGGTTCTATTTTAATCTGAGGCATGTCTGGAACAGACGAAGTGGATACTCTACCTGTTTGACTATAACGATCAAATTTGGTAATATGAAATTTTGCAATCCTATTGGATTGTTCCCCAAAATATATTTCTACGTTTCCCTCAGGGGTTTCTATTACTTGGTCTATATGTCTATTTTCATTTTTATCAGGAGTTGGTGTTACTGCTCCAGGTAATAACCACTTATCCGGAAGAGTAACATCAGACCAAGATATAGTCTTAGGAATCGATATAAATGATTTAGCCATATTAGCTTCAAATAAAGTTGTTTTTCCTTTTGTATCGAATCTCTTAGCTTTGGGAGCTAAAGTATTTAATACTTTAAAACTTACTCTATAGATTAAAGCAATATTTTCTACTCCTGGTTTCATATCATAACCACTAGTTGTATATAAAGGGTTAATACGTCTAATAGATTTTTATCTGAAAGAGAAACTTCATAATCAGGATAGCAATTGAAATAAACAGGACCTCTGCAGAGACTAGTTTCTACTAATCCTAACAGAGAATCTGTAAATTTATTATGCCTAGCATCACATAAGGCAATACACATGGAAGTATTTAATCCTTCCCTAGTTAATGGTTTGAAACCTATCTGAACACATCCTAGGTGTATAAAATTATATTCTTTTTTATATCTTTTAATATCATCTGTTAATAATGAAATGGTTTCATACATATCTGAAATAGGTAAAGTTCTTTCAACAGTTTTAATTATTAATTTAGATTGGAAATCAAAAGTACCAATACTGTATATTTCTGTGGGTTTAACCTTTGGTAAAGACCATTCTTTAAGATGTTGTTCTAATAATTCATATTCTAATTCATTACTGTTCTTAACGAAATCCTTATTCATATTGGTATGCTTACCAAATCCTATTGATTTTAGCATGTTTTAAGAACTTTAATTCTTAAGTCAATAGCTCGGCTGTCAACGACTGATTACGTAGAGCAAAGAACCCTAAAACGCCTATCCCCGGCTTGAAAATCAAAGACAGACAATAAGGCTTGCCATCTTGCAAATTGTTGTTTTGCAACTAAATTCTTCAACACAACAAGGACCGATAAGGATTTCAAGAAAACACAAGTTATGAACTTGACAGATATATTTAAACAGATATAATCTGTAATTTAAATGACAAAGATAAAGATTAAGAATACTTACACGAGTTATTACTCATGTAGAAGAGCTGATATACAAACTTCAAACCTTCTTATTGATCTTCAAAACTTTTACAATACAAGGGTGTTTATTTTACAAGAGTGGTTGAGAGTGGTTTTGAAGGGTTCTGTTTTTCGATGCCCTTCAACTAAGTTACACACATCTATTTATAGTAGTTGCACACTAAAAGACAAACTATATTACATCATTGCTTACATCATGAATTTAATCATGCAGCTCTATTATTGCTTTGCATTATTGTAGTTCCATGATTGTCTTCAATTATTGGTGTCCAGAATTTTCTTGATGATGTCATTGCTTATGTCATCTTAGTGGTTGCATCATCACCTGCATCACTACTGCATCATCTCTGCATCATCACTGCATCATCCAGTGAGATTATTTTGATGTAGTAAAATTCTTTCCATTTCCCTTGCTCTGTTTCGTTTGTAGATTAATGTCATTTCTTCTCTGAGTCCATAAAGGAGAAAATTCATTTGTTCTTCATCTGACTCAAAGTTGCTAAGATCTCTTTGATATGTGTCAATCAGGGCTTCGACCCATATTTCTAAAGTTCTAATTTTCTCTTTCTTTTTCTTTAATTTTCTGAATACTCTTTGGATCGTCTTCATGCTATAAGGTTGCTAGATTCCACAAGTCTTTCGTATAACCAATCTCTTTTGTGCCTTATTCTTAATTCTTTATCATGAAGTGCCCACAATTCATCGGCTTTGTTTTCAGCTGCAATTCTGGCTGAGTGCATTTCCTGAAATGAACCATATCTGGTTAACACATACTTATTGTATGCTAATTGACTTTTTATTTTTAAGATTTCCAACTCCTTGGTTGCTTCTTGAATCTTTGGATATATCAGACTAAGCTTTCTTTCTTGCTTATTAATCTTGCGAAATTTTTCCTTGATTGGATCCATTATTGAGTTTGAGCGTATTGGAGATTCTCCTCAAAATCTTCAGGGGATTCCTCTGTGATTGACATATTGGTATTACCATCATCTTCATCTTCATTATCAGAAAATGAAGCAATTTCTAATAGCTTCTTTTGAATTTCTTTTTAGAAGCTTGAGGATATTTCCTTCTCAAGGTCTCTTTAAGAGATTTTAGAGGATCTATTATTTCCTCTTTTTCCTGAAGTTTTAACTTCTCTTGATTTTTATTTTTACAATACTGAATATCAGCTTTCAACTGTTTAACAGTTTCTTCAGTATTAACTTATTCCACCATTTATATTTAAATTGGCGAACTAAGGTAGGAAGACCTTTATTAAAGCCTTGAATTTGCTTGGTAGCATATTCCAAGTCCATATCCATGGTAGGTTATAAACCATCATTATTTTCATCATAGGAATATCATTCCCTTCATCTGAGCATTTGCAACATTCTTCCTTATATCCAGGAAATAAGAGATATAACTCTTCTGGTAGAACATTAGTTTTGGGACCAAATTTTTCCCACCAATGAATACTCCAATTTGGAGGATCATTAATAATAAAATCAGACATAAATCTGAAAAACCAAGTGTGTTTAAAATCTGGATTATTATAATAAAAACAATTATACCAAGCATCCTTATAATCCCAGTAGGTATAAGGCATATTTGGATAATTGGTCATTTGTCTAGTCCTATTAGGATCTAGTCCCCAATCTGTTGGAGATAACATCTTTTAAAAGACGCTTTAGAAAAGCTATAAGGAGCATGTTTATTTTGTTGGGTATTTCCACCTCTATAAAAGTGTTCAAATTCAACACTTTGAGTTTCTTTGAGAATTGTTTCATAAAACAATCTGGTATTATTAGATCCTTTTAAAGGATAATGATTATAGGGTTCAAAATATCGTGATGCAATATAATTAGCATCTGAAACCATTTAAGGTCAGAATTTTCCAAAGTAAGTATTACTTCACAAACATTTGAGGTGTAGATATCATCTACTTGTTCTCTTTTAAGAACATCTTTTAAAGAAGATCTATTTTCTCTGGTATTACCACTTGTGGATCCTCTGGTATAACCACCACGATTCATAGTTAATTTCCCTCTTTCTCTGGAGAGGGTAATCCCTGTAAAAATTCTCTAGTCAAATAATCTGGAAGAGAATTTGATTCTCCTTTTATATATTCAATTTGAAAATCAAAGACAGACAATAAGGCTTGCCATCTTGCAAATTGTTGTTTTGCAACTAAATTCTTTATATCCTTTTCAAGGACTTCTTTAACTGAAGAACAATCAATTCTAAGAAGAAAATTTTGATTTAATAAATCATCTTGAAATTTAAACAAGCATTTTAATACAGATAGCATTTCTTTTTTAACAGTAGAATAATTTAATTGTGTTTTATTCCAATGTCCTGAAGTATATCTTAGTAATTCTTCTTTTTTACTATCAGGATTTACTTGTTTTAAAATACCACCATATCCAATATTGGACGCATCTGTTTCTACTACTTTAAACCATTGAGGATTTCCTAAATAAATACAAGGTATTGTTTTAGTTTTAACTTAATTTTTGAACAGCTTTAGTATGTTCTTCTGTCACGGTACTGGATTTTTATTTAGTCTTTTATATAATATACTAGTATCTTGGGCTAAATTTTTATAAAAATCAGCAATATAATTTAAACTTCCTAAGAATCTTGTAGCATTTTTTATCAGTTAATCCTATCAGGAAAATTATCAGCAAAAATCAATGATCTTTCAATAGGAATGATTGTTCCTTGATGGATATTATGACCTAAAAATCTAATCTTAGTTGAAATAGATTTATTTTAGTTGGAGATAGAACTAATCCATTTTGTTTAACAATATCTATGAATATTTTTAAATGTTTAAAATGCTGATCTATATTATCAGAAAAAATTAAAATATCATCTATATATACAATGCAAAATGTGAATAAGGAATAAAAATGTCATTCATGATGTTTTGAAATTCTGAAGGTGCATTTTTTAAACCAAAGGGCATTACTGTCCATTCATATTGTCCAAAGGGAACAGTAAATGCAGTCTTATATCTATCTCTGGTTTTATTGTATTTGCCAAAATCCTGATTTTAAATCAAACTTAGAAAATATTCTTGCTTGACTTAATCTATTAATAAGTCTTTTTTATTTGGAATTGGATATCTAATCCATTTAATGCTTTATTAAGAGGTTTATAATTTATTACGAGTCTTGGAGTGCCTCTTTCTTTTTCTGCATTTTTATTGACATAAGAAGCTGCACAACTCCAAGGAGATTTACTAGGAGTAATTATCCTTTTCTAATAATGTTGTTATTTCTTGTTTACAATATTCTAACATATTTTTATCCATTTGAGATGGCCTAGCTTAGTAGGGATTTTATCTTCTGTAAAACTTTCTTCATAGGGTAAACTGATCATATGTTTTTTTCTATTCCAAAATGCATTAGGTAAATTGTTACAAAGATCTGTTTGAATATTATTACGTACCTGATCAATTTTCTCTTGAATTATCTTAGTTTTCAGTTTTTCTTCAATAGTTAAGTTAATTATTTCTTGTTTAATAATGTATTATGATTTTGTTTATTCTCTATACTTTTTTTTAGTAAATTTATATTATTAATAGGTACTTCATTTAAATTTTTTAAAATGGGTGATGAAATAAATTCATAAGATATTTTTATTCCATTAATTTCTGTATGAATCCCTGAAGTATCTATTGTCATGGTTGAATACTATTAAGAAATGGTGTTCCTAATATTATACTTTGAGAAAGATTAGGAACCATTATAAATGCAAGATTCAAGACACATTCCTTGATTACAAATTGTTACTTCAGTTAATTTGTACTTAATCCATAATTTACTACCATTGGCTGTACTTAAATCTTGTTTTGTTTTTTCATAATATTGTGTAGGAACCAATCCTTCCCTTATGCAGTTAATATCTGCACCACTATCTACTAGAGCAATAGTATTTAAAGTGAATGTTTTATTAATTATTAATGTAATATTAATATACCATTTTTGATATGTTATTTGTTGTAAACGGCAAAGAAATTGATTAGAAGATTCTCCATCTTCTTTTGATGAAGTATTCTGCTCACAAATACTTTCTAAGTGATTAACTCTTTGTTTTAAATTACTAATTTCTTTTTTCTGTGAATTTAACTCTTCTTTTAAATCTTGAATAGTTATGGGTTTTTCTGGTTGATTAAACCTAGATATAACTTCTTGTAATGTGTATGGTGTATAAATTTGAGGTTGTTTATAAGGTTTTTCCTGAGGTTCTTTTATCTTAGATAAATATTGTTCTATCATTTCTCTTTTTAAACTATTATCAGAAATTTTTTCTATCATATCTAATACAAATTGTTCTGAATTACTAAGAACATTTATACTTAATCCATTCATGTTTAAATTAGCAACATAGGGATCAATAGATGTTTTACAAGCACAAGTGTCTTCATTAGACTCAGACTCAGAAGTATAATCTATATCAGAATCTTGTATATTACATAATTCATTTGAGGAATATTCAGAAGTATCAGATTCAATTAAATCAGAATCAATAATATTATAAATTTCTTGTTTTAGAGAATCATCCATAGATAACTCATTTATTTTCTTTTTAAGAAAACATTTATTAGCATAATGTCCTTTTTTACCACATTTGTGACACGTTATTGATTTAATAAATTGTTTTTTAGGTATTTTCTTTTTAAAAGAAGTTTTAAATTTATTAGGTTGATTTTCCTTGTATTTTTTCCTTTTCCTAGTATAGAACTTTCTAGGTTTATTAAATTTCTTAGGCATTTTCCTATAAGTAGGTTTTATCAAAGGATAACTAAATTGTTCACAAAATTCACCTATTTCTTTTCTATGAGTAATTCCTTGTTTTTTCAATTGGGCTTTTAAATTTAAATCATTGCAGAGAGCTAATCCTTCTGCAATCATTTCATTGGTTAATTCACCATAGGTATATTGATCTAAAGGTATTTCTAAACCATGATGTTTAGATCTTAATCTATTACGAACTCTTTCAGCAAAAAGAGTAGGTAATCCAGAAATATATTTTTCTTTCCAAAATGATAGATTACCATCTTGTCTATGCATTATTTTTGACAAAAATACATCTTTATACCACCTAAAATGGGTTAATGTTGGACATCTTAGGTTTATTAATAATTCACGACTACAGTCCATAGTATGGAAAGCATTTCCTATAAAATGTTTTAAAATAGTTTGTATTAAAGTATATACACTATCTTCCTGATATTCAGACTTAACAACCATTGAATCAGAAGTTTGTGTTTGTATTAATTTCTTAGCAGTCAAAATTTCTGTTCTTTGTACTGGGGTTAATATATTATCCCACCAACCTTTAAGTTGACCAGTAAAACCAGAGGTTATAAAATTAGCTATATGAGAATCAGAATTATTATTAGCTTTACAAATTGTTGAATACATTAACATTTTATGTAAAACAGCAAAAATCTGTTGTTCTGTACAACCATCTATGTTCCATTCATAGATTTGGTCAGAAGAAAAACTAGATTTTTCTGTGTTTATAAAATTTTCTTCAAATAAGACATCCATTGGGGTTGGTCTAGGGTAATAATATCTTCCATATGGAACTTTATTTTTAAGAGGACTTTTATCAAATTCAATTTTATTAATATCATTATTATTTAGTTCTATATTAAATTGTTCTTGTAATTGAGTTAGATTATTACCATCATAATCACTATAAGGATCATTTTCTTCTTCTGTTTTATAACTTTCTTTCTTATTAATCACAGTTACAGAAGAAGATGTTGTAGTTGATTTTTCTTGTAGTTTTATTTCTTCTAATTTAGCAACTAAAGCATTTACTAAATTAGTTTCTCTTTTTGATTGTAGATTAAACTGTGTATAAACAGGAGGAGGAATTAAAACAGGTTCCTGTTTGACAGGCTGAAGACTTTGACTTTGAAGAGGTTTTTCTATTTTTTGTAAAAGTGTATCGGTAGTTGTTTCTACCCTAGTTAATTGTTTACTTAGAGTATGTAAATTCATATTAGTAAAATTGTTTTGAGATAAAATTTTATTATATGTAGAATTTTCTGTAAAAGTTTCTGAAATAGCATGTGCTGTCACCGGATGATTATTAGTAGTGGATATAATTATCTGATTATCCATAGGAGGATGTATTGATGATATGGTAGAACCATGAGCTGTTTTCCAATTTTGATAATAATTATCTATAACATTTAAATAGGGAAAATTATTTTGTGTCATGAAAAACCAATCAACAAAAGGTAAAATAATTTTATGGGTTTCAAGATATTGATAAAATAAATCTTTAAATATTAACTTTTAAAAAACCATTCCCTAAATAACTTATATTTAGATTGATTAAACTCAGCATTAATTTCTTGTCTATTAATCTTAAATTCTTGAGAATTATTTAATTCTATTACATGAATTGATAAATTCATGTCGCTAAAAGTTGGAGATGTTGGTTTAACCTCTTTTTTATATATCGCATGAGGTATCTGATTATCTGACTCTTTAAGAGCTATTACATTTTCTATGTCTACCTTATTAATAGAAGAGGTAGAAGATCGACTGGGTTTTATTTTAATCTGAGGCATGTCTGGAACAGACGAAGTGGATACTCTACCTGTTTGACTATAACGATCAAATTTGGTAATATGAAATTTTGCAATCCTATTGGATTGTTCCCCAAAATATATTTCTACGTTTCCCTCAGGGGTTTCTATTACTTGGTCTATATGTCTATTTTCATTTTTATCAGGAGTTAGTGTTACTGCTCCAGGTAATAACCACTTATCCGGAAGAGTAACATCAGACCAAGATATAGTCTTAGGAATCGATATAAATGATTTAGCCATATTAGCTTCAAATAAAGTTGTTTTTCCTTTTGTATCGAATCTCTTAGCTTTGGGAGCTAAAGTATTTAATACTTTAAAACTTACTCTATAGATTAAAGCAATATTTTCTACTCCTGGTTTCATATCATAACCACTAGTTTGTATATAAAGGGTTAATACGTCTAATAGATTTTTATCTGAAAGAGAAACTTCATAATCAGGATAGCAATTGAAATAAACAGGACCTCTGCAGAGACTAGTTTCTACTAATCCTAACAGAGAATCTGTAAATTTATTATGCCTAGCATCACATAAGGCAATACACATGGAAGTATTTAATCCTTCCCTAGTTAATGGTTTGAAACCTATCTGAACACATCCTAGGTGTATAAAATTATATTCTTTTTTATATCTTTTAATATCATCTGTTAATAATGAAATGGTTTCATACATATCTGAAATAGGTAAAGTTCTTTCAACAGTTTTAATTATTAATTTAGATTGGAAATCAAAAGTACCAATACTGTATATTTCTGTGGGTTTAACCTTTGGTAAAGACCATTCTTTAAGATGTTGTTCTAATAATTCATATTCTAATTCATTACTGTTCTTAACGAAATCCTTATTCATATTGGTATGCTTACCAAATCCTATTGATTTTAGCATGTTTTAAGAACTTTAATTCTTAAGTCAATAGCTCGGCTGTCAACGACTGATTACGTAGAGCAAAGAACCCTAAAACGCCTATCCCCGGCTTGAAAATCAAAGACAGACAATAAGGCTTGCCATCTTGCAAATTGTTGTTTTGCAACTAAATTCTTCAACACAACAAGGACCGATAAGGATTTCAAGAAAACACAAGTTATGAACTTGACAGATATATTTAAACAGATATAATCTGTAATTTAAATGACAAAGATAAAGATTAAGAATACTTACACGAGTTATTACTCATGTAGAAGAGCTGATATACAAACTTCAAACCTTCT
>NC_030383.2:25741790-25796070 GCF_001625215.2 Daucus carota subsp. sativus
TTGTTCGCTTCATTCCAGACCGTTGAAGTGAAAACAACTTGTAGCTTCATTTTCTGTTGTTTGACTTGGAATCAACTTGTAGTTTCATTTTGGCTCGTTGAGCCCGGAAACAAGTTGTAGCTTTCAATTTTGACTACATTGAAGTTGGAAACAAACTTGTAGCTTCATTCCAGACTGTTTGAAGTTAAATAACAATGTAGCTCATTTTCGATGGTTGAATTGGAATCAACTTGTAGTTTAATTCTTGGCTCGTTGAGCCCAGGAAACACAGTTGTGCTTAATTTTGACTACATTGACGTTGGAAAAACAACTTGTAGCTTCATTCCAGACTCGTTTGAAGTTGAAAAAACACCATGTAGCTTCATTTTCGGTTGTTAGAAATTGGAATCAACTTGTAGTTTCATTCTTTGCTCGTTTGGCCCGAAACAACTTGTAGCTTCATTTGATAGATTGAAGTTGTAACAACTTTTAGCTTCATTCCAGACTCGTTTGAAGTTGAAAACACACCTGTCAGCTTCACTTTCGGTTGTTGAAATGGAGAATCAACTTGTAGTTTCATTCGTGGCGTTGAGCCCGGATGAAACAACTTGTAGCTTCATTATTGACTAGATGCAGTTGGAAAAACTTGTAGCTTTCATTCAGACTCGTTTGAGTTTAAAAACTTGTAGCTTCATTTTCGTTGTTGAAATTGGAATCAATTGAGTTTCATTCTGCTCGTGAGCCCGGAAACAATTGTCTTGTACTTCATTATTGACTGATTAAGTTGGACAACAACTTGTTGCTTCATTCCGACCGTTTGAAGCTGAAAACAACTGTAGCTTCATTTTCGTTGTTTGAATTGGAATCAATTTAGTTTCATCTTGGTCGTTTGAGCCCGGAAGAAAACCATTGTAGCTTATTTTGACTACATTGAACGTGGAAACACTGTAGGCTCATTTCTCAGACTAGTTTGAAGTTAAATAAAACATGTAGCTTCATTTTCGATTGTTGAAATTGGAATCAACTTTGTAGTTTCATTCTTGGCTCGTTGACCCGGAGGAAACAGTTGATGCTTATTTTGACTACATTGAAGTTGGAAACACAACTTGTAGCTTCATTCCGACTCGTTTGAGTTGAAAACAACATTAGCTTCATTTTCGGTTGTTTGAAATTGCAATCAACTTGTAGTTTCATTCTTTGCTCGTTTGAGGCCGGAAACAATTGTAGCTTCATATTGACTAGATTGAAGTTGAAACAACTTTAGCTCATTCCAGACTCGTTTGAGTTGAAAACAACTGTAGCTTCATTTTCGGTTGTTTGAATTGAATCACACTTGTAGTTTCATTCTTGGCTCGTTTGAGCCCGGAGGAAACAACTGTAGCTTAATATGACTAGATTGAAGTGAAACACTTGTAGCTTCATTCCAACTCGTTTGGAGTAAAACAACTGTAGCTTCATTTTCGGTGTTTTGAAAATGGAATCAACTTGTAGGTTTCATTCCTGACTCTGTTTGGCCCGGATGGAACAACTTGTAGCTTCATTATTGACTAGATAAGTTGGAAACAACATTGTAGCTTCATTCCAGACTCGTTTTGAGTTTAAACAACTGTAGCTTCATTTCGGTTGTTGAGAATTGGAATCAACTTGGTTGTTCCATTCTTGTGCTCGTTTGAGCCCGGAAAACACACTTGTTAGCTTCATATTGCATACATGAATTGGAAACAACTTGTAGCTTCATTCCAGACTCGTTTGAAGTTAAATAAAACATGTACGCTTCATTTTCGGTGTGTTTGAAATTGGAATCAACTTGTAGTTTCATTCTTGGGCTCGTTTGAGCCCGAAACAATGTAGCTTATTTGACTACATTGAAGTTGGAAACAACTTGTAGCTTCATTCCAGACTAGTTTGAAGTTAATAAAACATGTAGCTTCATTTTCGGTTTGTTTGAAATTGGAATCAACTTGTAATTTCATCTTGGCTCGTTTGGCCCGGAAACAACTTGTAGCTTCATTATTGACTCGATTGACAGTTGGAAACCACTTGTAGCTTCATTCCAGACTCGTTTGAGTTGAATAAACCATGTAGCTTCATTTTCGGTGTTGAAATTGGTCAACTTGTAGTTTAATTCTTGGCTCGTTTTGAGCCCGGAAACAATTGTAGCTTATTTTGACTACATTTAAGTTGGAAACAACTTGTAGCTTCATTCCAGACCTGCGTTGTTGAAAACAACCTGTAGCTTCATTTTCGGTTGTTGAAATTGGAATCAACTTGTAGTTTCTTCTTTTGCTCGTTTGAGCCCGGAAACAACTTGTAGCTTCATTATTGACTAGATTGAAGTTTGTAAACAACTTTTAGCTTCATTCCAGACTCGTTTTGAAGTTGAAAACAACTTGTAGCTTCATTTTCGTTTGTTTTGAAATTGGAATCAACTTGTAGTTTCCTTCTTGCTCGTTGAGCCCGGAAACAACTGTAGCTTCATTATTGACTGATTGAAGTGGAAACAACTTGTAGCTTCATTCCGACCCGTTTGAAGTTGAAAACAATTGTAGCTTCATTTTCAGTTGTTATGAAATTGGAATCAACTTGTAGTTTCATTCTTGGCTCGTTGAGCCCGGAAACAACTGTAGCTTCATTATTGACTACATTGAGTTGGACACAACTTGTGCTTCATTCCAGACTCGTTTGAAGTTAAATAAAACATGTAGCTTCATTTTCGGTTGGTTGTGAATTGGAATCAACTTGTAGTTTCATTCTTGGCTCGTTGAGCCCGAGAAACAGTTGTAGCTTAATTTGACTACATTGAAGTTGGAAAAAACTTGTTAGCTTCATTCCAGACTCGTTTGAAGTTGAAAACAACATGTAGCTTCATTTTCGGTTGTTGAAATTGGAATCAACTTTGTAGTTTCATTCTTTGCTCCGTTTGAGCCCAGAAACAACTTGTAGCTTCATTATTGACCAGCATTGAAGTTTTAACAACTTTTAGCTTCATTCCAGACTCGTTTGAAGTGAAAACAACTGTAGCTTCATTTTCGTTGTTTTGAAATTGGAATCAACTTGTAGTTTCCTTCTTTGCTCGTTTGAGCCCGGAAAAACAACTTGTAGCTTCATTATTGACTAGATTGAAGTTGGGAAACACTTGTAGCTTCATTCCAGACCCGTTTGAGTTGAAAAAACTTGTAGCTTTATTTTCGGTTGTTTGAAATTGGAATCAACTGTAGTTTCATTCTTGGCTCGTTTGAGCCCGGAAACACTTGTGCTCATATTGACTGATGAGTTGGAAACAACTTGTAGCTTCATTCCAGACTCGTTTGGATTTTAAAACAAACTGTAGCTTCATTTCGGTGTTTGAAATTGGAATCAACTTGTCGTTTCATTCTTGCTCGTTTGAGCCCGGAAACAACTTGTAGCTTCATTATTGATAATTGAAGTTGGAAACAACTTGTAGCTTCATTCCGACCCGTTTGAAGCTGAAAACAACTTGTACTTCATTTTCGGTTGTTTGAAATTGGAATCAACCTTAGTTTCATTCTTGGCTCGTTTGAGCCCGAACACAGTTGTGACTTAATTTTGACTAACATTGAAGTTGGAAAAACACTTGTAGCTTCATTCCAGACTTAGTTTGAAGTTAATAAAACATGTAGCTCCTTTTCGGTTGTTTGAAATTGGAATCAACTTGTGTTTCATTCTTGCTCGTTTATGCCGAAACAAGTTGCTGCTTCAATTTTGAATACATTGAAGTTGGAAAACAACTTGTAGCTTCATTCCAGACCCGTTTGAAGTTTGAAAACACTTGTAGCTTCATTTTAGTTGTTTGAAATTGGAATCAACTTCGTTTCCTTTTGGCTCGTTGAGCCCGGAACGGAACACACTTGTAGCTTTTATTGCTACATTGAAGTTGGAAACAACTGTAGGCTTCATTTCAGACTCGTTTGAAGTTAAAAAACACTGTAGCTTCATTTTTCGGTTGTTGAAATTGGAATCAACTTTTAGTTTCATTCTTGCTCGTTTGAGCCCGGGGAAAACATTGTAGTTAATTTGACTCATTGAAGTTGGAAACAACTTGTAGCTTTCATTCCAGACTCGTTTGAAGTTGAAAACAACATGTCGTTCATTTTCGGTTGTTTGAATTGGAATCAATGTGTTTCTCTTTGCTCGTTTGAGCCCGAGAACAAACTTGTAGCTTCATTTTGACTAGTTGAAGTTGTAAACAACTTTTAGCTTCATTCCAGACTCGTTGAAGTGAAAACAACTTGTAGCTTCATTTTCGGTTGTTTGAAATTGGAATCAACTTGTAGTTCATTCTTGGGCTCGTTTGAGCCGGAACAACTTGTAGCTTCATTTGACTAGACTTGAAGTTGGAAACAACTTGTAGCTTCATTCCAGACCGTTTGAAGTTGAAAACAAATGTAGCTTCATTTTCGGTTGTTGAAATTGGAATCAACTTGTAGTTTCATTCTTGGCTCGTTTGAGCCCGGAAACAACTTGTAGCTTCATTATGACTAGATTGAAGTTGGAAACAACTTGTAGCTTCATTCCAGACTCGTTTGGATTGAAAACCAACTGTAGCTTCATTTTCGGTTGTTTGAAATTGGAATCAACTTGTAGTTTCATTTTGCTCGTTTGAGCCCGGGAAACACTGTAGCTTCATTATTGACTACTTGAGTTGGACACAACTTGTAGCTTCATTCCAGACCGTTTGAAGTGAAAAAACTTGTAGTTCATTTTCGGTTGTTTGAAATGGAACAACTTGTAGTTTCATTCTTGGCTCGTTTGAGCCCGGAAACAATTGTAGCTTCATTATTGACTAATTGAAGTTGGAAACAACTTGTAGCTTCATTCCAGACCGTTTGAAGTTAAATAAAACAGTAGCTTCATTTTTGTTGTTTGAAATTGGAATCAACTTGTGTTTCATTCTTTGGCTCGTTTAGCCCGGGAAACAACGTTGTAGCTTCATTTGACTAGATTGAAGTTGGAAACAACTTGTAGCTTCTTCCAGACTCGTTTGAAGTGAAAACAACTGTAGCTTCATTTTCGGTTGTTGAAAATGGAATCAACTTGTAGTTTCATTCTTGCCTGTTTGAGCCCGGAAACAACTTGTTAGCTTCATTATTACTAGATTGAGTTGAAACAACTTGTTAGCTTCATTCCAGACTCGTTTGAAGTGAAACAACTTGTAGCTCATTTTGGTTGTTGAAATTGGAATCAACTTGTAGTTTCATCTTGCTCGTTTGAGCCCGGAAACAACTTGTAGCTTCATTATTGACTAGATTGAAGTTGGAAAAACTTGTATGCTTCATTCTCAGACTCGTTTGAAGTTGAAAAAACACTGTACCTTCATTTTCGTTGTTTTGAAATTGGAATCAACTTGTAGTTCATTCTTGGCTCGTTTGAGCCCGGAAGGGAAACAACTTGTAGCTTCATTGACTCGATTGAAGTTGGAAACAACTGTAGCTTCATTCCAGACCGTTAAGTTGAAAAAACTGTAGCTTCATTTTCGGTTGTTTGAATTGGAATCAACTTGTGTTTCATTCTGGCTCGTTTGAGCCGGGAACAACTTGTAGCTTCTTATTGACTAGATTGAAGTTGGAAACAACTTGTAGCTTCATTCCAGACTCGTTTGAAGTTTAAAACAAAATTGTAGCTTCATTTTCGGTTGTTTGAAATTGGAATCAACTTGTAGTTTCATTCTTGGCTCGTTTGAGCCCGAGGAAGGAAACAACTTGTAGCTTCATTATTGACTAGATAAGTTGGAAACAACTTGTAGCTTCATTCCAGACTCGTTTGAAGTTGAAAACAATGTAGCTTCATTTTCGGTTGTTAGAAATTGGAATCAACTTGTTGTTTATTCTTTGCTCTTTGAGCCCGGAACAACTTGTAGCTTCATTTTGACTACATTGAAGTTGAAACAACTTGTAGCTTCATTCCAGACTCGTTTGAATGTAATGAAAACATGTAGCTTCATTTTCGGTTGTTTGAATTGGAATCAACTTGTAGTTTCATTTTGCTCGTTTGAGCCCGGAGGAAAACAATTGTAGCTTATTTTGACTATTGAAGTTGGAAACACCTTTGCTTCATTCCAGACTAGTTTGAAGTTAAAACAACTGTAGCTTCATTTTCAGTTGTTTGAAAATTGGAATCAACTGTAGTTTCATTCTTGGCTCGTTTGCCGGAAACAACTTGTAGCTTATTATTGACTATGAAGTTGGAAAACAACTTGTAGCTTCCTTCCAGACCCGTTTGAAGTTGAAAACAACTTGTACTTCATTTTCAGTTGTTTGAATTGGAATCAACTTGTTGTAGTTTCATTCTTGGCTCGTTTGAGCCCGGAAACAACTTGTAGCTTCATTTTGACTACATTGAAGTTGGAAACAACTTGTAGCTTCATTCCAGACCTTTGAGTGAAATAAAACCGTAGCTTCATTTTCGGTTGTTTGAAATTGGAATCAACTTGTAGTTTCATTCTTGGCTCGTTTGAGCCCGGAAACACGTTGTGCTTATTTTGACCTGATTGAAGTTGAAACAACTTGTTAGCTTCATTCCAGACTCGTTTGAGTGAAAACAACATGTAGCTTCATTTTCGGTTGTTAGAATTGGAATCAACTTGTAGTTTCATTCTTTGCTCTTGAGCCCGAAGGAAACACTTGGAGCTTATATTGACTAGATTGAAGTGTAAACAACTTTTAGCTTCATTCCAGACTCGTTTGAAGTTGAAAACAATTGTAGCTTCATTTTCGGTTGTTTGACTTGGAATCAACTTGTAGTTTCATTCTTGCTGTTGGAGCCCGGAAACACTTGTAGCTTCATTATTGACTAGATTGAAGTTGGAAACAATTGTAGCTTCATTCCAGACCCGTTTGAAGTTGAAAACATTGTTGCTTCATTTTCGGTTGTTTGAAATTGGATCAACTTGTTAGTTTCATTCTTGGCTCGTTTGAGCCCGGAGGAACACTTGTAGCTTCATTCTTGACTAGATTGAAGTTGGAAACAACTTGTAGCTTCATTCCAGACTCGTTTGGATTTAAAACAACTTGTAGCTTCATTTTCGGTTGTTTGAAATTGGAATCAACTTGTAGTTTCATTCTGGCTCGTTTTAGCCCGGAACACTTGTAGCTTCATTATTGACTAATTGAAGTTGGAAACACTTGTAGCTTCCTTCCAGACCGTTTGAATAAAAACCTTGTAGCTTCATTTTCGGTTGTTTGAATTGGAATCAACTTGTAGTTTCTTCTTGGCTGTTGAGCCCGGAAACAATTGTAGCTTAATTTTGACTAGATTGAAGTTGGAAACAAATTGTAGCTTCATTCCAGACTGTTTGAAGTTGTTAAAAACATTGTAGCTTCATTTTCGGTTGTTTGAAATTGGAATCACTTGTGTTTCTTCTTGCTCGTTTGAGCCCGGAACAACTTGTAGCTTAATTGACTAGATTGAAGTTGGAACAAACTTGTAGCTTCATTCCAGACTCGTTTGGATTTAAAACAACTGTAGCTTCATTTTCGGTTGTTTGAAATTGGAATCAACTGTTATTTTCATTCCTGACTCGTTTGAGCCCGGGAAAACAACTTGTAGCTTCATTATTGACTAGATTAAAGTTGGAAACAACTTGTAGCTTTTTCCAGACTCGTTTGAAGTTGAAAACGTGTAGCTTATTTTCTGTTGTAGAAATTGGAATCAACTTGTTGTTTCATTCTTTGCTCGTTTGAGCCCGGAAACAATTGTAGCTTCATTATGACTACATTGAGTTGGAACAACTTGTCGCTTCATTCCAGATCGTTTGAAGTTAAATAAAAACATGTAGCTTCATTTTCGGTTGTTTGAAATTGGAATCAACTTGTAGTTTCATTCTTGGCTCGTTTGAGCCCGGAGGAAACAAAGTTGTAGCTTAATTTTGACTACATTGAAGTGGAAACAACTTGTAGCTTCATTCCAGACTGTTTGAAGTTAAATAAAACATGTAGCTTCATTTTCGGTTGTTTGAAATTGGAATCAACTTGTAGTTTCATTCTTGGCTCGTTTAGCCCGGAAAACAAGTTGTAGCTTAATTTTGACTACATTGAAGTGGAAACAACTTGTAGCTTCATTCCACGACTCGTTTGAAGTTGAAAACACATGTAGCTTCCTTTTCGGTTGTTAGAAATTGGAATCAACTGTGTTTTTCTTTGCTCGTTTGAGCCCGAAACAACTTGTAGCTTCATTATTGACTAGATTGAAGTTTGTAACAACTTTTAGCTTCATTCCAACTCGTTTGAAGTTGACACACCTGGCTTCATTTTCGGTTGTTTGAAATTGGAATCAACTTGTGTTTCATTCTTTGCTCGTTTGAGCCCGGAAACAACTTGTAGCTTCATTATTGACTAGATTGAAGTTGGAAACAACTTGTAGCTTCATTCCAGACCCGTTTGAAGTTGAAAACACACTTGTAGCTTCATTTTCGGTTGTTTGAAATTGGATCAACTTGTAGTTTCATTCTTGGCTCGTTGAGCCCGGAAACAACTTGTAGCTTCTATTATGACTAGATGAAGTTGGAAACAACTTGTAGCTTCATTCCAGACCCGTTTAAGTTGAAAAACACTGTAGCTTCATTTTCGTTGTTTGAAATTGGAATCAACTTGTAGTTTCATTCTTGGCTCGTTTGAGCCCGGAAACAACTTGTAGCTTCATTATTGACTAGATTGAAGTTGGAAACAACTTGTAGCTTCCTTCCAGACCCGTTGATTTAAAACATGTAGCTTCTTTCGGTTGTTTGAAATTGGAATCAACTTGTGTTTCATTCCTGCTCGTTTGAGCCCGGAAACAAGTTGGCTTCATTTTGACTAGATGTAAGTTGGAAAACAACTTGTAGCTTCATTCCAGACTCGTTTGAAGTTGAAAAAACACCTGTACTTCATTTTCGGTTGTTTAGAATTGGATCAACTTGTGTGTTTCATTCTTTGCTCGTTTGAGCCCGGAAACAACTTGTAGCTTCATTCTTGACTATTGAAGTTGGAAACAACTTGTAGCTTCATTCCAGACGTTTGAAGTTGAATAAAACATGTAGCTTCATTTTCGGTTGTTTGAAATTGGAATCAACTTGTAGTTCATTCTTGGCTCGTTTGAGCCCGGGGAAACAACAATTGTAGCTTATTTTGACTAATTGAAGTTGGAAAACATTGTAGCTTCATTCCAGACTGTTTGGAGTTAAAACAACTGTAGCTTCATTTTCGGTTGTTTGAAATTGGAATCAACTTGTAGTTTCATTCTTGGCTCGTTGAGCACGGAAAC
This sequence comes from Daucus carota subsp. sativus, assembly GCF_001625215.2. Classification (NCBI taxonomy): domain Eukaryota; kingdom Viridiplantae; phylum Streptophyta; class Magnoliopsida; order Apiales; family Apiaceae; genus Daucus; species Daucus carota. The sequence goes on from NC_030383.2 coordinate 25,751,028, forward strand.
AACTTGTAGCTTCATTATTGACTAGATTGAAGTTGGAAACAACTTGTAGCTTCATTCCAGACTCGTTGAATTGGTTATAAACAACTTGTAGCTTCATTTTCGGTTGTTTGAAATTTGAATCAACTTGTAGTTTCATTCTCTTGCTCGTTTTGAGCCCGGAAAACATTTTGCTAGCTTATTTTGACTACATTGAGTTGGAAACAACTTGTAGCTTCATTCCAGGACTCGTTTGAAGTTATAAAACAAATGTAGCTTCATTTTCGGTTGTTAGAAATTGGAATCAACTTGTTAGTTTCATCTTTGCTCGTTTGAGCCCGGAAACAACTTGTAGCTTCATTATGACTAGATTGAGTGAAACAACTTTAGCTTCCTTCCAGACTCGTTTGAAGTTGAAACAACTTGTAGCTTCATTTTCGGTTGTTTGAGACATTGGAATCAACTTGTAGTTTCATTCTGGTTTTGAGCCCGAAAACAATTGTAGCTTACATTTGACTAATTGAGTTGGAAAACTTGTAGCTTCATTCGACCCGTTTGAAGTTAAAAAAACTGTGCTTCATTTTGTTGTTTGGAAATTGGAATCAACTTGTAGTTTCATTCTTGGCTCGTTTGAGCCCGGAAACAACTTGTAGCTTCATATTGACTAGATTGAAGTTGGAAACAACTTGTAGCTTCATTCCAGACTCGTTTGAAGTTAAATAAAACATGTAGCTTCATTTTCGGTTGTTTGAAATTGGAATCAACTTGTAGTTTCATTCTTGGCGTTTGAGCCCGGAAACAAGTTGTAGCTTATTTTGCTACATTGAAGTTGGAAACAACTTGTAGCTTCATTCCAGACTCGTTTGAAGTTGAAAACACATGTAGCTTCATTTTCGGTTGTTAGAAATTGGAATCAACTTGTAGTTTCATTCTTGCTCTTTGAGCGCCGGAACAACTTGTAGCTTCATTATTGACTAGATTGAAGTTGTAAACAACTTTTAGCTTCTTCCAGACTCGTTTGAAGTTGAAAACAACTTGTAGCTTCATTTCGGTTGTTTGAAATTGGAATCAATTGTAGTTTCATTCTTGCTCGTTGTTTGAGCCCGGAAACAACTTGTACTTCATTATTGCTAGTTGAAGATTGGACGTGAAACAACTTGTAGCTTCATTCCAGACCCGTTTGAAGTTGAAAACCAATTGACTTCATTTTCGGTGTTTGAAATTGGAATCAACTGTAGTTTCATTCTGGCTCGTTTGAGCCCGGAGGAAAACAACTTGTAGCTTCATTTGACTAGATTGAAGTTGGAAAAACTTGTAGCTTCCTTCAGACCCGTTTGAAGATAGAAACATGTAGCTTCATTTTCGGTTGTTTGAAATTGGAATCAACTTGTAGTTTCATTCTTGGCTCGTTTGAGCCCGGAAACAACTGTAGCTTACATTATGACTAGATTGAAGTTGGAAACAACTTGTAGCTTCATTCCAGACTCGTTTGGTTGAAAACAACTTGTAGCTTTTTTCGGTTGTTTGAAATTGGAATCAACTTGTAGTTTCATTCTTTGCTCGTTTGAGCCCGGAAACAACTTGTGCTTCATTATTGACTAGATTGAAGTTGGAAAAACTTGTTAGCTTCATTTCCAGACTCGTTTGAAGTTGAAAACCTGTAGCTTCATTTCGTTTTGTTGAAATTGGAATCAACTTGTAGTTTCATTCTTTGCTCGTTTGAGCCCGGAGGAAAAACTTGTAGCTTCATTATTGACTAGATTGAGTTGGACAACAACTTGTAGCTTCATTCCAGACCCGTTTGAGTTGAAAAAACAACTTGTAGCTTCATTTTCGGTTGTTTGAAATTGGAATCAACTTGTAGTTTCATTCCTGCTCGTTTGAGCCCGGGAAACAACTTGTAGCTTCATTATTGACTAGATAAGTTGGAAACAACTTGTTAGCTTCATTCCCGACTCGTTTGAATTAATAAAACACGTTGTGCTTCATTTTCGGTTGTTCGAACTTGGAATCAACTGTTGTTAATCTTTGTCGTTTGAGCCCGGTTGAAACAACTTGTAGCTTCATTCCCGACTCGTTTGAAGTTGAAAACAACTTGTAGCTTCATTTTCGGTTTTGAAATTGGAATCAACTTGTAGTTTCATTCTTTGCTCGTTTGAGCCCGGAAACAACTTGTAGCTTCATTATTGACTAGATTGAAGTTGGAAACAACTTGTAGCTTCATTCCAGACTCGTTTGAAGTTGAAAACAACTTGTAGCTTCATTTTCGGTTGTTTGAAATTGGAATCAACTTGTAGTTTCATCTTTGCTCGTTTGAGCCCGGAAACAACTTGTAGCTTCATTATTGACTAGATTGAAGTTGGAAACAACTTGTAGCTTCATTCCAGACTCGTTTGAAGTTGAAAACAACTTGTAGCTTCATTTTCGGTTGTTTGAAATTGGAATCAACTTGTAGTTTCATTCTTGGCTCGTTTGAGCCCGGAAACAACTTGTAGCTTCATTATTGACTAGATTGAAGTTGGAAACAACTTGTAGCTTCATTCCAGACCCGTTTGAAGTTAAATAAAACATGTAGCTCATTTTCGGTTGTTTGAAATTGGAATCAACTTGTAGTTTTATTCTTGGCTCGTTTATGCCGGAAACAAGTTGTAGCTTAATTTTGACTACATTGAAGTTGGAAACAACTTGTAGCTTCATTCCAGACTCGTTTGAAGTTGAAAACGACATGTAGCTTCATTTTCGGTTGTTAGAAATTGGAATCAACTTGTAGTTTCATTCTTTGCTCATTTGAGCCCGGAAACAACTTGTAGCTTCATTATTGACTAGATTGAAGTTGTAAACAACTTTTAGCTTCATTCCAGACTCGTTTGAAGTTGAAAACAACCTGTAGCTTCATTTTCGGTTGTTTGAAATTGGAATCAACTTGTAGTTTCATTCTTGGCTCGTTTGAGCCCGGAAACAACTTGTAGCTTCATTATTGACTAGATTGAAGTTGGAAACAACTTGTAGCTTCATTCCAGACCCGTTTGAAGTTGAAAACCACTTGTATCTTCATTTTCGGTTGTTTGAAATTGGAATCAACTTGTAGTTTCATTCTTGGCTCGTTTGAGCCCGGAAACAACTTGTAGCTTCATTATCGACTAGATTGAAGTTGGAAACAACTTGTAGCTTCATTCCAGACCCGTTTCAAGTTGAAAACAACTTGTAGCTTCATTTTCGGTTGTTTGAAATTGGAATCAACTTGTAGTTTCATTCTTGGCTCGTTTGAGCCCGGAAACAACTTGTAGCTTCATTATTGACTAGATTGAAGTTGGAAACAACTTGTAGCTTCATTCCAGACTCGTTTGGATTTTAAAACAACTTGTAGCTTCATTTTCGGTTGTTTGAAATTGGAATCAACTTGTAGTTTCATTCCTGACTCGTTTGAGCCCGGAAACAACTTGTAGCTTCATTATTGACTAGATTAAAGTTGGAAACAACTTGTAGCTTCATTCCAGACTCGTTTGAAGTTGAAAACAACGTGTAGCTTCATTTTCGGTTGTTAGAAATTGGAATCAACTTGTTGTTTCATTCTTTGCTCGTTTGAGCCCGGAAACAACTTGTAGCTTCATTATTGACTAGATTGAAGTTGGAAACAACTTGTAGCTTCATTCCAGACTCGTTTGGATTTTAAAACAACTTGTAGCTTCATTTTCGGTTGTTTGAAATTGGAATCAACTTGTAGTTTCATTCCTGACTCGTTTGAGCCCGGAAACAACTTGTAGCTTCATTATTGACTAGATTAAAGTTGGAAACAACTTGTAGCTTCATTCCAGACTCGTTTGAAGTTGAAAACAACGTGTAGCTTCATTTTCGGTTGTTAGAAATTGGAATCAACTTGTTGTTTCATTCTTTGCTCGTTTGAGCCCGGAAACAACTTGTAGCTTCATTATTGACTACATTGAAGTTGGAAACAACTTGTAGCTTCATTCCAGACTCGTTTGAAGTTAAATAAAACATGTAGCTTCATTTTCGGTTGTTTGAAATTGGAATCAACTTGTAGTTTCATTCTTGGCTCGTTTGAGCCCGGAAACAAGTTGTAGCTTAATTTTGACTACATTGAAGTTGGAAACAACTTGTAGCTTCATTCCAGACTAGTTTGAAGTTAAATAAAACGTGTAGCTTCATTTTCGGTTGTTTGAAATTGGAATCAACTTGTAGTTTCATTCTTGGCTCGTTTGAGCCCGGAAACAACTTGTAGCTTCATTATTGACTAGATTGAAGTTGGAAACAACTTGTAGCTTCATTCCAGACTCGTTTGAAGTTAAATAAAACATGTAGCTTCATTTTCGGTTGTTTGAAATTGGAATCAACTTGTAGTTTCATTCTTGGCTCGTTTGAGCCCGGAAACAAGTTGTAGCTTAATTTTGACTACATTGAAGTTGGAAACAACTTGTAGCTTCATTCCAGACTCGTTTGAAGTTGAAAACAACATGTAGCTTCATTTTCGGTTGTTAGAAATTGGAATCAACTTGTAGTTTCATTCTTTGCTCGTTTGAGCCCGGAAACAACTTGTAGCTTCATTATTGACTAGATTGAAGTTGTAAACAACTTTTAGCTTCATTCCAGACTCGTTTGAAGTTGAAAACAACTTGTAGCTTCATTTTCGGTTGTTTGAAATTGGAATCAACTTGTAGTTTCATTCTTTGCTCGTTTGAGCCCGGAAACAACTTGTAGCTTCATTATTGACTAGATTGAAGTTGGAAACAACTTGTAGCTTCATTCCAGACCCGTTTGAAGTTGAAAACAACTTGTAGCTTCATTTTCAGTTGTTTGAAATTGGAATCAACTTGTAGTTTCATTCTTGGCTCGTTTGAGCCCGGAAACAACTTGTAGCTTCATTATTGACTAGATTGAAGTTGGAAACAACTTGTAGCTTCATTCCAGACCCGTTTGAAGTTAAATAAAACATGTAGCTTCATTTTCGGTTGTTTGAAATTGTAATCAACTTGTAGTTTCATTCTTGGCTCGTTTGAGCCCGGAAACAAGTTGTAGCTTAATTTTGACTACATTGTAGTTGGAAACAACTTGTAGCTTCATTCCAGACTCGTTTGAAGTTGAAAACAACATGTAGCTTCATTTTCGGTTGTTAGAAATTGGAATCAACTTGTAGTTTCATTCTTTGCTCGTTTGAGCCCGGAAACAACTTGTAGCTTCATTATTGACTAGATTGAAGTTGGAAACAACTTGTAACTTCATTCCAGACCCGTTTGAAGTTGAAAACCACTTGTATCTTCATTTTCGGTTGTTTGAAATTGGAATCAACTTGTAGTTTCATTCTTGGCTCGTTTGAGCCCGGAAACAACTTGTAGCTTCATTATCGACTATATTGAAGTTGGAAACAACTTGTAGCTTCATTCCAGACCCGTTTCAAGTTGAAAACAACTTGTAGCTTCATTTTCGGTTGTTTGAAATTGGAATCAACTTGTAGTTTCATTCTTGGCTCGTTTGAGCCCGGAAACAACTTGTAGCTTCATTATTGACTAGATTGAAGTTGGAAACAACTTGTAGCTTCATTCCAGACTCGTTTGGATTTTAAAACAACTTGTAGCTTCATTTTCGGTTGTTTGAAATTGGAATCAACTTGTAGTTTCATTCCTGACTCGTTTGAGCCCGAAAACAACTTGTAGCTTCATTATTGACTAGATTAAAGTTGGAAACAACTTGTAGCTTCATTCCAGACTCGTTTGAAGTTGAAAACAACGTGTAGCTTCATTTTCGGTTGTTAGAAATTGGAATCAACTTGTTGTTTCATTCTTTGCTCGTTTGAGCCCGGAAACAACTTGTAGCTTCATTATTGACTACATTGAAGTTGGAAACAACTTGTAGCTTCATTCCAGACTCGTTTGAAGTTAAATAAAACATGTAGCTTCATTTTCGGTTGTTTGAAATTGGAATCAACTTGTAGTTTCATTCTTGGCTCGTTTGAGCCCGGAAACAAGTTGTAGCTTAATTTTGACTACATTGAAGTTGGAAACAACTTGTAGCTTCATTTTAGACTAGTTTGAAGTTAAATAAAACATGTAGCTTCATTTTCGGTTGTTTGAAATTGGAATCAACTTGTAGTTTCATTCTTGGCTCGTTTGAGCCCGGAAACAACTTGTAGCTTCATTATTGACTAGATTGAAGTTGGAAACAACTTGTAGCTTCATTCCAGACTCGTTTGAAGTTAAATAAAACATGTAGCTTCATTTTCGGTTGTTTGAAATTGGAATCAACTTGTAGTTTCATTCTTGGCTCGTTTGAGCCCGGAAACAAGTTGTAGCTTAATTTTGACTACATTGAAGTTGGAAACAACTTGTAGCTTCATTCCAGACTCGTTTGAAGTTGAAAACAACATGTAGCTTCATTTTCGGTTGTTAGAAATTGGAATCAACTTGTAGTTTCATTCTTTGCTCGTTTGAGCCCGGAAACAACTTGTAGCTTCATTATTGACTAGATTGAAGTTGTAAACAACTTTTAGCTTCATTCCAGACTCGTTTGAAGTTGAAAACAACTTGTAGCTTCATTTTCGGTTGTTTGAAATTGGAATCAACTTGTAGTTTCATTCTTTGCTCGTTTGAGCCCGGAAATAACTTGTAGCTTCATTATTGACTAGATTGAAGTTGGAAACAACTTGTAGCTTCATTCCAGACCCGTTTGAAGTTGAAAACAACTTGTAGCTTCATTTTCAGTTGTTTGAAATTGGAATCAACTTGTAGTTTCATTCTTGGCTCGTTTGAGCCCGGAAACAACTTGTAGCTTCATTATTGACTAGATTGAAGTTGGAAACAACTTGTAGCTTCATTCTAGACCCGTTTGAAGTTAAATAAAACATGTAGCTTCATTTTCGGTTGTTTGAAATTGGAATCAACTTGTAGTTTCATTCTTGGCTCGTTTGAGCCCGGAAACAAGTTGTAGCTTAATTTTGACTACATTGTAGTTGGAAACAACTTGTAGCTTCATTCCAGACTCGTTTGAAGTTGAAAACAACATGTAGCTTCATTTTCGGTTGTTAGAAATTGGAATCAACTTGTAGTTTCATTCTTTGCTCGTTTGAGCCCGGAAACAACTTGTAGCTTCATTATTGACTAGATTGAAGTTGTAAACAACTTTTAGCTTCATTCCAGACTCGTTTGAAGTTGAAAACAACTTGTAGCTTCATTTTTGGTTGTTTGAAATTGGAATCAACTTGTAGTTTCATTCTTTGCTCGTTTGAGCCCGGAAACAACTTGTAGCTTCATTATTGACTAGATTGAAGTTGGAAACAACTTGTAGCTTCATTCCAGACCCGTTTGAAGTTGAAAACAACTTGTAGCTTCATTTTCAGTTGTTTGAAATTGGAATCAACTTGTAGTTTCATTCTTGGCTCGTTTGAGCCCGGAAACAACTTGTAGCTTCATTATTGACTAGATTGAAGTTGGAAACAACTTGTAGCTTCATTCCAGACTCGTTTGAAGTTAAATAAAACATGTAGCTTCATTTTCTTATCGTCGTAGTCGATCGGTCCTAAGTCGCGTTGTGGAGTCTTACCCATTTAAGCCGGGGATAGGCGTTTTAGGGTTCTTTGCTCTACGTAATCAGTCGTTGACAGCCGAGCTATTGACTTAAGAATTAAAGTTCTTAAAACATGCTAAAATCAATAGGATTTGGTAAGCATACCAATATGAATAAGGATTTCGTTAAGAACAGTAATGAATTAGAATATGAATTATTAGAACAACATCTTAAAGAATGGTCTTTACCAAAGGTTAAACCCACAGAAATATACAGTATTGGTACTTTTGATTTCCAATCTAAATTAATAATTAAAACTGTTGAAAGAACTTTACCTATTTCAGATATGTATGAAACCATTTCATTATTAACAGATGATATTAAAAGATATAAAAAAGAATATAATTTTATACACCTAGGATGTGTTCAGATAGGTTTCAAACCATTAACTAGGGAAGGATTAAATACTTCCATGTGTATTGCCTTATGTGATGCTAGGCATAATAAATTTACAGATTCTCTGTTAGGATTAGTAGAAACTAGTCTCTGCAGAGGTCCTGTTTATTTCAATTGCTATCCTGATTATGAAGTTTCTCTTTCAGATAAAAATCTATTAGACGTATTAACCCTTTATATACAAACTAGTGGTTATGATATGAAACCAGGAGTAGAAAATATTGCTTTAATCTATAGAGTAAGTTTTAAAGTATTAAATACTTTAGCTCCCAAAGCTAAGAGATTCGATACAAAAGGAAAAACAACTTTATTTGAAGCTAATATGGCTAAATCATTTATATCGATTCCTAAGACTATATCTTGGTCTGATGTTACTCTTCCGGATAAGTGGTTATTACCTGGAGCAGTAACACCAACTCCTGATAAAAATGAAAATAGACATATAGACCAAGTAATAGAAACCCCTGAGGGAAACGTAGAAATATATTTTGGGGAACAATCCAATAGGATTGCAAAATTTCATATTACCAAATTTGTTCGTTATAGTCAAACAGGTAGAGTATCCACTTCGTCTGTTCCAGACATGCCTCAGATTAAAATAAAACCCAGTCGATCTTCTACCTCTTCTATTAATAAGGTAGACATAGAAAATGTAATAGCTCTTAAGAGTCAGATAATCAGATACCTCATGCGATATATAAAAAAGAGGTTAAACCAACATCTCCAACTTTTAGCGACATGAATTTATCAATTCATGTAATAGAATTAAATAATTCTCAAGAATTTAAGATTAATAGACAAGAAATTAATGCTGAGTTTAATCAATCTAAATATAAGTTATTTAGGGAATGGTTTTTTAAAAGTTAATATTTAAAGATTTATTTTATCAATATCTTGAAACCCATAAAATTATTTTACCTTTTGTTGATTGGTTTTTCATGACACAAAATAATTTTCCCTATTTAAATGTTATAGATAATTATTATCAAAATTGGAAAACAGCTCATGGTTCTACCATATCATCAATACATCCTCCTATGGATAATCAGATAATTATATCCACTACTAATAATCATCCGGTGACAGCACATGCTATTTCAGAAACTTTTACAGAAAATTCTACATATAATAAAATTTTATCTCAAAACAATTTTACTAATATGAATTTACATACTCTAAGTAAACAATTAACTAGGGTAGAAACAACTACCGATACACTTTTACAAAAAATAGAAAAACCTCTTCAAAGTCAAAGTCTTCAGCCTGTCAAACAGGAACCTGTTTTAATTCCTCCTCCTGTTTATACACAGTTTAATCTACAATCAAAAAGAGAAACTAATTTAGTAAATGCTTTAGTTGCTAAATTAGAAGAAATAAAACTACAAGAAAAATCAACTACAACATCTTCTTCTGTAACTGTGATTAATAAGAAAGAAAGTTATAAAACAGAAGAAGAAAATGATCCTTATAGTGATTATGATGGTAATAATCTAACTCAATTACAAGAACAATTTAATATAGAACTAAATAATAATGATATTAATAAAATTGAATTTGATAAAAGTCCTCTTAAAAATAAAGTTCCATATGGAAGATATTATTACCCTAGACCAACCCCAATGGATGTCTTATTTGAAGAAAATTTTATAAACACAGAAAAATCTAGTTTTTCTTCTGACCAAATCTATGAATGGAACATAGATGGTTGTACAGAACAACAGATTTTTGCTGTTTTACATAAAATGTTAATGTATTCAACAATCTGTAAAGCTAATAATAATTCTGATTCTCATATAGCTAATTTTATAACCTCTGGTTTTACTGGTCAACTTAAAGGTTGGTGGGATAATATATTAACCCCAGTACAAAGAACAGAAATTTTGACTGCTAAGAAATTAATACAAACACAAACTTCTGATTCAATGGTTGTTAAGTCTGAATATCAGGAAGATAGTGTATATACTTTAATACAAACTATTTTAAAACATTTTATAGGAAATGCTTTCCATACTATGGACTGTAGTCGTGAATTATTAATAAACCTAAGATGTCCAACATTAACCCATTTTAGGTGGTATAAAGATGTATTTTTGTCAAAAATAATGCATAGACAAGATGGTAATCTATCATTTTGGAAAGAAAAATATATTTCTGGATTACCTACTCTTTTTGCTGAAAAAGTTCGTAATAGATTAAGATCTAAACATCATGGTTTAGAAATACCTTTAGATCAATATACCTATGGTGAATTAACCAATGAAATGATTGCAGAAGGATTAGCTCTCTGCAATGATTTAAATTTAAAAGCCCAATTGAAAAAACAAGGAATTACTCATAGAAAAGAAATAGGTGAATTTTGTGAACAATTTAGTTATCCTTTGATAAAACCTACTTATAGGAAAATGCCTAAGAAATTTAATAAACCTAGAAAGTCCTATACTAGGAAAAGGAAAAAATACAAGGAAAATCAACCTAATAAATTTAAAACTTCTTTTAAAAAGAAAATACCTAAAAAACAATTTATTAAATCAATAACGTGTCACAAATGTGGTAAAAAAGGACATTATGCTAATAAATGTTTTCTTAAAAAGAAAATAAATGAGTTATCTATGGATGATTCTCTAAAACAAGAAATTTATAATATTATTGATTCTGATTTAATTGAATCTGATACTTCTGAATATTCCTCAAATGAATTATGTAATATACAAGATTCTGATATAGATTATACTTCTGAGTCTGAGTCTAATGAAGACACTTGTGCTTGTAAAACATCTATTGATCCCTATGTTGCTAATTTAAACATGAATGGATTAAGTATAAATGTTCTTAGTAATTCAGAACAATTTGTATTAGATATGATAGAAAAAATTTCTGATAATAGTTTAAAAAGAGAAATGATAGAACAATATTTATCTAAGATAAAAGAACCTCAGGAAAAACCTTATAAACAACCTCAAATTTATACACCATACACATTACAAGAAGTTATATCTAGGTTTAATCAACCAGAAAAACCCATAACTATTCAAGATTTAAAAGAAGAGTTAAATTCACAGAAAAAAGAAATTAGTAATTTAAAACAAAGAGTTAATCACTTAGAAAGTATTTGTGAGCAGAATACTTCATCAAAAGAAGATGGAGAATCTTCTAATCAATTTCTTTGCCGTTTACAACAAATAACATATCAAAAATGGTATATTAATATTACATTAATAATTAATAAAACATTCACTTTAAATACTATTGCTCTAGTAGATAGTGGTGCAGATATTAACTGCATAAGGGAAGGATTGGTTCCTACACAATATTATGAAAAAACAAAACAAGATTTAAGTACAGCCAATGGTAGTAAATTATGGATTAAGTACAAATTAACTGAAGTAACAATTTGTAATCAAGGAATGTGTCTTGAATCTGCATTTATAATGGTTCCTAATCTTTCTCAAAGTATAATATTAGGAACACCATTTCTTAATAGTATTCAACCAATGACAATAGATACTTCAGGGATTCATACAGAAATTAATGGAATAAAAATATCTTATGAATTTATTTCATCACCCATTTTAAAAAATTTAAATGAGGTACCTATTAATAATATAAATTTACTAAAAAGAAGTATAGAGAATAAACAAAATCATAATACATTATTAAAACAAGAAATAATTAACTTAACTATTGAAGAAAAACTGAAAACTAAGATAATTCAAGAGAAAATTGATCAGGTACGTAATAATATTCAAACAGATCTTTGTAACAATTTACCTAATGCATTTTGGAATAGAAAAAAACATATGATCAGTTTACCCTATGAAGAAAGTTTTACAGAAGATAAAATCCCTACTAAAGCTAGGCCATCTCAAATGGATAAAAATATGTTAGAATATTGTAAACAAGAAATAACAACATTATTAGAAAAAGGATTAATTACTCCTAGTAAATCTCCTTGGAGTTGTGCAGCTTTCTATGTCAATAAAAATGCAGAAAAAGAAAGAGGCACTCCAAGACTCGTAATAAATTATAAACCTCTTAATAAAGCATTAAAATGGATTAGATATCCAATTCCAAATAAAAAAGACTTATTAAATAGATTAAGTCAAGCAAGAATATTTTCTAAGTTTGATTTAAAATCAGGATTTTGGCAAATACAAATAAAACCAGAAGATAGATATAAGACTGCATTTACTGTTCCCTTTGGACAATATGAATGGACAGTAATGCCCTTTGGTTTAAAAAATGCACCTTCAGAATTTCAAAACATCATGAATGACATTTTTATTCCTTATTCACATTTTTGCATTGTATATATAGATGATATTTTAATTTTTTCTGATAATATAGATCAGCATTTTAAACATTTAAAAATATTCATAGATATTGTTAAACAAAATGGATTAGTTCTATCTCCAACTAAAATAAATCTATTTCAAACTAAGATTAGATTTTTAGGTCATAATATTCATCAAGGAACAATCATTCCTATTGAAAGATCATTGATTTTTGCTGATAATTTTCCTGATAGGATTACTGATAAAAAAATGCTACAAAGATTCTTAGGAAGTTTAAATTATATTGCTGATTTTTATAAAAATTTAGCCCAAGATACTAGTATATTATATAAAAGACTAAATAAAAATCCAGTACCGTGGACAGAAGAACATACTAAAGCTGTTCAAAAAATTAAGTTAAAAACTAAAACAATACCTTGTATTTATTTAGGAAATCCTCAATGGTTTAAAGTAGTAGAAACAGATGCGTCCAATATTGGATATGGTGGTATTTTAAAACAAGTAAATCCTGATAGTAAAAAAGAAGAATTACTAAGATATACTTCAGGACATTGGAATAAAACACAATTAAATTATTCTACTGTTAAAAAAGAAATGCTATCTGTATTAAAATGCTTGTTTAAATTTCAAGATGATTTATTAAATCAAAATTTTCTTCTTAGAATTGATTGTTCTTCAGTTAAAGAAGTCCTTGAAAAGGATATAAAGAATTTAGTTGCAAAACAACAATTTGCAAGATGGCAAGCCTTATTGTCTGTCTTTGATTTTCAAATTGAATATATAAAAGGAGAATCAAATTCTCTTCCAGATTATTTGACTAGAGAATTTTTACAGGGATTACCCTCTCCAGAGAAAGAGGGAAATTAACTATGAATCGTGGTGGTTATACCAGAGGATCCACAAGTGGTAATACCAGAGAAAATAGATCTTCTTTAAAAGATGTTCTTAAAAGAGAACAAGTAGATGATATCTACACCTCAAATGTTTGTGAAGTAATACTTACTTTGGAAAATTCTGACCTTAAATGGTTTTCAGATGCTAATTATATTGCATCACGATATTTTGAACCCTATAATCATTATCCTTTAAAAGGATCTAATAATACCAGATTGTTTTATGAAACAATTCTCAAAGAAACTCAAAGTGTTGAATTTGAACACTTTTATAGAGGTGGAAATACCCAACAAAATAAACATGCTCCTTATAGCTTTTCTAAAGCGTCTTTTAAAAAGATGTTATCTCCAACAGATTGGGGACTAGATCCTAATAGGACTAGACAAATGACCAATTATCCAAATATGCCTTATACCTACTGGGATTATAAGGATGCTTGGTATAATTGTTTTTATTATAATAATCCAGATTTTAAACACACTTGGTTTTTCAGATTTATGTCTGATTTTATTATTAATGATCCTCCAAATTGGAGTATTCATTGGTGGGAAAAATTTGGTCCCAAAACTAATGTTCTACCAGAAGAGTTATATCTCTTATTTCCTGGATATAAGGAAGAATGTTGCAAATGCTCAGATGAAGGGAATGATATTCCTATGATGAAAATAATGATGGTTTATAACCTACCATGGATATGGACTTGGGAATATGCTACCAAGCAAATTCAAGGCTTTAATAAAGGTCTTCCTACCTTAGTTCGCCAATTTAAATATAAATGGTGGAATAAGTTTAATACTGAAGAAACTGTTAAACAGTTGAAAGCTGATATTCAGTATTGTAAAAATAAAAATCAAGAGAAGTTAAAACTTCAGGAAAAAGAGGAAATAATAGATCCTCTAAAATCTCTTAAAGAGACCTTGAGAAGGAAATATCCTCAAGCTTCTAAAAAAGAAATTCAAAAGAAGCTATTAGAAATTGCTTCATTTTCTGATAATGAAGATGAAGATGATGGTAATACCAATATGTCAATCACAGAGGAATCCCCTGAAGATTTTGAGGAGAATCTCCAATACGCTCAAACTCAATAATGGATCCAATCAAGGAAAAATTTCGCAAGATTAATAAGCAAGAAAGAAAGCTTAGTCTGATATATCCAAAGATTCAAGAAGCAACCAAGGAGTTGGAAATCTTAAAAATAAAAAGTCAATTAGCATACAATAAGTATGTGTTAACCAGATATGGTTCATTTCAGGAAATGCACTCAGCCAGAATTGCAGCTGAAAACAAAGCCGATGAATTGTGGGCACTTCATGATAAAGAATTAAGAATAAGGCACAAAAGAGATTGGTTATACGAAAGACTTGTGGAATCTAGCAACCTTACAGCATGAAGACGATCCAAAGAGTATTCAGAAAATTAAAGAAAAAGAAAGAGAAAATTAGAACTTTAGAAATATGGGTCGAAGCCCTGATTGACACATATCAAAGAGATCTTAGCAACTTTGAGTCAGATGAAGAACAAATGAATTTTCTCCTTTATGGACTCAGAGAAGAAATGACATTAATCTACAAACGAAACAGAGCAAGGGAAATGGAAAGAATTTTACTACATCAAAATAATCTCACTGGATGATGCAGTGATGATGCAGAGATGATGTAGTAGTGATGCAGGTGATGATGCAACCACTAAGATGACATAAGCAATGACATCATCAAGAAAATTCTGGACACCAATAATTGAAGACAATCATGGAACTACAATAATGCAAAGCAATAATAGAGCTGCATGATTAAATTCATGATGTAAGCAATGATGTAATATAGTTTGTCTTTTTAGTGTGCAACTACTATAAATAGATGTGTGTAACTTAGTTGAAGGGCATCGAAAAACATAACCCTTCAAAACCACTCTCAACCACTCTTGTAAAATAAACACCCTTGTATTGTAAAAGTTTTGAAGATCAATAAGAAGGTTTGAAGTTTGTATATCAGCTCTTCTACATGAGTAATAACTCGTGTAAGTATTCTTAATCTTTATCTTTGTTATTTAAATTACAGATTATATCTGTTTAAATATATTTGTTTAAATTAATCAAGTTCATAACTTGTTCTATCTATAATCCTTATCGGTCCTTGTTGTGTTTCATAACTTGTTCACAACAAGGACCGATAAGGATTATAGATAGAACAACAAGTTATGAACTTGATTAACTTAAACAGATATATTTAAACAGATATAATCTGTAATTTAAATAACAAAGATAAAGATTAAGAATACTTACACGAGTTATTACTCATGTAGAAGAGCTGATATACAAACTCCAAACCTTCTTATTGATCTTCAAAACTTTTACAATACATGGGTGTTTATTTTACAAGAGTGGTTGAGAGTGATTTTGAAGGGTTGTGGTTTTCCGATCTGCCTCTACTAAGTTACATACATCTATTTATAGTAGTTACACACTAAAAAAGACAAACTATATTACATCATTGCTTCCATCATGAATTTAATCATGCAGCTCTATTATTGCTTTGCATTATTGTAGTTCCATGATTGTCTTCAATTATTGGTGTCCAGAATTTTCTTGATGATGTCATTGCTTATGTCATCTTAGTGGTTGCATCATCACCTGCATCACTACTGCATCATCTCTGCATCATCACTGCATCATCCAGTGAGATTATTTTGATGTAGTAAAATTCTTTCCATTTCCCTTGCTCTGTTTCGTTTGTAGATTAATGTCATTTCTTCTCTGAGTCCATAAAGGAGAAAATTCATTTGTTCTTCATCTGACTCAAAGTTGCTAAGATCTCTTTGATATGTGTCAATCAGGGCTTCGACCCATATTTCTAAAGTTCTAATTTTCTCTTTCTTTTTCTTTAATTTTCTGAATACTCTTTGGATCGTCTTCATGCTGTAAGGTTGCTAGATTCCACAAGTCTTTCGTATAACCAATCTCTTTTGTGCCTTATTCTTAATTCTTTATCATGAAGTGCCCACAATTCATCGGCTTTGTTTTCAGCTGCAATTCTGGCTGAGTGCATTTCCTGAAATGAACCATATCTGGTTAACACATACTTATTGTATGCTAATTGACTTTTTATTTTTAAGATTTCCAACTCCTTGGTTGCTTCTTGAATCTTTGGATATATCAGACTAAGCTTTCTTTCTTGCTTATTAATCTTGCGAAATTTTTCCTTGATTGGATCCATTATTGAGTTTGAGCGTATTGGAGATTCTCCTCAAAATCTTCAGGGGATTCCTCTGTGATTGACATATTGGTATTACCATCATCTTCATCTTCATTATCAGAAAATGAAGCAATTTCTAATAGCTTCTTTTGAATTTCTTTTTTAGAAGCTTGAGGATATTTCCTTCTCAAGGTCTCTTTAAGAGATTTTAGAGGATCTATTATTTCCTCTTTTTCCCGAAGTTTTAACTTCTCTTGATTTTTATTTTTACAATACTGAATATCAGCTTTCAACTGTTTAACAGTTTCTTCAGTATTAAACTTATTCCACCATTTATATTTAAATTGGCGAACTAAGGTAGGAAGACCTTTATTAAAGCCTTGAATTTGCTTGGTAGCATATTCCCAAGTCCATATCCATGGTAGGTTATAAACCATCATTATTTTCATCATAGGAATATCATTCCCTTCATCTGAGCATTTGCAACATTCTTCCTTATATCCAGGAAATAAGAGATATAACTCTTCTGGTAGAACATTAGTTTTGGGACCAAATTTTTCCCACCAATGAATACTCCAATTTGGAGGATCATTAATAATAAAATCAGACATAAATCTGAAAAACCAAGTGTGTTTAAAATCTGGATTATTATAATAAAAACAATTATACCAAGCATCCTTATAATCCCAGTAGGTATAAGGCATATTTGGATAATTGGTCATTTGTCTAGTCCTATTAGGATCTAGTCCCCAATCTGTTGGAGATAACATCTTTTTAAAAGACGCTTTAGAAAAGCTATAAGGAGCATGTTTATTTTGTTGGGTATTTCCACCTCTATAAAAGTGTTCAAATTCAACACTTTGAGTTTCTTTGAGAATTGTTTCATAAAACAATCTGGTATTATTAGATCCTTTTAAAGGATAATGATTATAGGGTTCAAAATATCGTGATGCAATATAATTAGCATCTGAAAACCATTTAAGGTCAGAATTTTCCAAAGTAAGTATTACTTCACAAACATTTGAGGTGTAGATATCATCTACTTGTTCTCTTTTAAGAACATCTTTTAAAGAAGATCTATTTTCTCTGGTATTACCACTTGTGGATCCTCTGGTATAACCACCACGATTCATAGTTAATTTCCCTCTTTCTCTGGAGAGGGTAATCCCTGTAAAAATTCTCTAGTCAAATAATCTGGAAGAGAATTTGATTCTCCTTTTATATATTCAATTTGAAAATCAAAGACAGACAATAAGGCTTGCCATCTTGCAAATTGTTGTTTTGCAACTAAATTCTTTATATCCTTCTCAAGGACTTCTTTAACTGAAGAACAATCAATTCTAAGAAGAAAATTTTGATTTAATAAATCATCTTGAAATTTAAACAAGCATTTTAATACAGATAGCATTTCTTTTTTAACAGTAGAATAATTTAATTGTGTTTTATTCCAATGTCCTGAAGTATATCTTAGTAATTCTTCTTTTTTACTATCAGGATTTACTTGTTTTAAAATACCACCATATCCAATATTGGACGCATCTGTTTCTACTACTTTAAACCATTGAGGATTTCCTAAATAAATACAAGGTATTGTTTTAGTTTTTAACTTAATTTTTTGAACAGCTTTAGTATGTTCTTCTGTCCACGGTACTGGATTTTTATTTAGTCTTTTATATAATATACTAGTATCTTGGGCTAAATTTTTATAAAAATCAGCAATATAATTTAAACTTCCTAAGAATCTTTGTAGCATTTTTTTATCAGTAATCCTATCAGGAAAATTATCAGCAAAAATCAATGATCTTTCAATAGGAATGATTGTTCCTTGATGGATATTATGACCTAAAAATCTAATCTTAGTTTGAAATAGATTTATTTTAGTTGGAGATAGAACTAATCCATTTTGTTTAACAATATCTATGAATATTTTTAAATGTTTAAAATGCTGATCTATATTATCAGAAAAAATTAAAATATCATCTATATATACAATGCAAAAATGTGAATAAGGAATAAAAATGTCATTCATGATGTTTTGAAATTCTGAAGGTGCATTTTTTAAACCAAAGGGCATTACTGTCCATTCATATTGTCCAAAGGGAACAGTAAATGCAGTCTTATATCTATCTTCTGGTTTTATTTGTATTTGCCAAAATCCTGATTTTAAATCAAACTTAGAAAATATTTTAGCTTGACTTATTCTATTTAATAGGTCTTTTTTATTAGGAATAGGATATCTAATCCATTTTAATGCTTTATTAAGCGGTTTGTAATTAATTACTAGTCTTGGAGTTCCTCTTTCTATTTCTGACCTTTTATTGACATAAAAAGCAGCACAACTCCAAGGAGACTTACTAGGAGTAATTAATCCTTTTTCTAATAATGTTGTTATTTCTTGTTTACAATATTCTAACATATTTTTATCCATTTGAGATGGCCTAGCTTTAGTAGGGATTTTATCTTCTGTAAAACTTTCTTCATAGGGTAAACTGATCATATGTTTTTTTCTATTCCAAAATGCATTAGGTAAATTGTTACAAAGATCTGTTTGAATATTATTACGTACCTGATCAATTTTCTCTTGAATTATCTTAGTTTTCAGTTTTTCTTCAATAGTTAAGTTAATTATTTCTTGTTTTAATAATGTATTATGATTTTGTTTATTCTCTATACTTCTTTTTAGTAAATTTATATTATTAATAGGTACTTCATTTAAATTTTTTAAAATGGGTGATGAAATAAATTCATAAGATATTTTTATTCCATTAATTTCTGTATGAATCCCTGAAGTATCTATTGTCATTGGTTGAATACTATTAAGAAATGGTGTTCCTAATATTATACTTTGAGAAAGATTAGGAACCATTATAAATGCAGATTCAAGACACATTCCTTGATTACAAATTGTTACTTCAGTTAATTTGTACTTAATCCATAATTTACTACCATTGGCTGTACTTAAATCTTGTTTTGTTTTTTCATAATATTGTGTAGGAACCAATCCTTCCCTTATGCAGTTAATATCTGCACCACTATCTACTAGAGCAATAGTATTTAAAGTGAATGTTTTATTAATGTAATATTAATATACCATTTTTGATATGTTATTTGTTGTAAACGGCAAAGAAATTGATTAGAAGATTCTCCATCTTCTTTTGATGAAGTATTCTGCTCACAAATACTTTCTAAGTGATTAACTCTTTGTTTTAAATTACTAATTTCTTTTTTCTGTGAATTTAACTCTTCTTTTAAATCTTGAATAGTTATGGGTTTTTCTGGTTGATTAAACCTAGATATAACTTCTTGTAATGTGTATGGTGTATAAATTTGAGGTTGTTTATAAGGTTTTTCCTGAGGTTCTTTTATCTTAGATAAATATTGTTCTATCATTTCTCTTTTTAAACTATTATCAGAAATTTTTTCTATCATATCTAATACAAATTGTTCTGAATTACTAAGAACATTTATACTTAATCCATTCATGTTTAAATTAGCAACATAGGGATCAATAGATGTTTTACAAGCACAAGTGTCTTCATTAGACTCAGACTCAGAAGTATAATCTATATCAGAATCTTGTATATTACATAATTCATTTGAGGAATATTCAGAAGTATCAGATTCAATTAAATCAGAATCAATAATATTATAAATTTCTTGTTTTAGAGAATCATCCATAGATAACTCATTTATTTTCTTTTTAAGAAAACATTTATTAGCATAATGTCCTTTTTTACCACATTTGTGACACGTTATTGATTTAATAAATTGTTTTTTAGGTATTTTCTTTTTAAAAGAAGTTTTAAATTTATTAGGTTGATTTTCCTTGTATTTTTTCCTTTTCCTAGTATAGGACTTTCTAGGTTTATTAAATTTCTTAGGCATTTTCCTATAAGTAGGTTTTATCAAAGGATAACTAAATTGTTCACAAAATTCACCTATTTCTTTTCTATGAGTAATTCCTTGTTTTTTCAATTGGGCTTTTAAATTTAAATCATTGCAGAGAGCTAATCCTTCTGCAATCATTTCATTGGTTAATTCACCATAGGTATATTGATCTAAAGGTATTTCTAAACCATGATGTTTAGATCTTAATCTATTACGAACTCTTTCAGGAAAAAGAGTAGGTAATCCAGAAATATATTTTTCTTTCCAAAATGATAGATTACCATCTTGTCTATGCATTATTTTTGACAAAAATACATCTTTATACCACCTAAAATGGGTTAATGTTGGACATCTTAGGTTTATTAATAATTCACGACTACAGTCCATAGTATGGAAAGCATTTCCTATAAAATGTTTTAAAATAGTTTGTATTAAAGTATATACACTATCTTCCTGATATTCAGACTTAACAACCATTGAATCAGAAGTTTGTGTTTGTATTAATTTCTTAGCAGTCAAAATTTCTGTTCTTTGTACTGGGGTTAATATATTATCCCACCAACCTTTAAGTTGACCAGTAAAACCAGAGGTTATAAAATTAGCTATATGAGAATCAGAATTATTATTAGCTTTACAAATTGTTGAATACATTAACATTTTATGTAAAACAGCAAAAATCTGTTGTTCTGTACAACCATCTATGTTCCATTCATAGATTTGGTCAGAAGAAAAACTAGATTTTTCTGTGTTTATAAAATTTTCTTCAAATAAGACATTCATTGGGGTTGGTCTAGGGTAATAATATCTTCCATATGGAACTTTATTTTTAAGAGGACTTTTATCAAATTCAATTTTATTAATATCATTATTATTTAGTTCTATATTAAATTGTTCTTGTAATTGAGTTAGATTATTACCATCATAATCACTATAAGGATCATTTTCTTCTTCTGTTTTATAACTTTCTTTCTTATTAATCACAGTTACAGAAGAAGATGTTGTAGTTGATTTTTCTTGTAGTTTTATTTCTTCTAATTTAGCAACTAAAGCATTTACTAAATTAGTTTCTCTTTTTGATTGTAGATTAAACTGTGTATAAACAGGAGGAGGAATTAAAACAGGTTCCTGTTTGACAGGCTGAAGACTTTGACTTTGAAGAGGTTTTTCTATTTTTTGTAAAAGTGTATCGGTAGTTGTTTCTACCCTAGTTAATTGTTTACTTAGAGTATGTAAATTCATATTAGTAAAATTGTTTTGAGATAAAATTTTATTATATGTAGAATTTTCTGTAAAAGTTTCTGAAATAGCATGTGCTGTCACCGGATGATTATTAGTAGTGGATATAATTATCTGATTATCCATAGGAGGATGTATTGATGATATGGTAGAACCATGAGCTGTTTTCCAATTTTGATAATAATTATCTATAACATTTAAATAGGGAAAATTATTTTGTGTCATGAAAAACCAATCAACAAAAGGTAAAATAATTTTATGGGTTTCAAGATATTGATAAAATAAATCTTTAAATATTAAAGTTTCTTCTTTAGTATAACTTTTAAAAAACCATTCCCTAAATAACTTATATTTAGATTGATTAAACTCAGCATTAATTTCTTGTCTATTAATCTTAAATTCTTGAGAATTATTTAATTCTATTACATGAATTGATAAATTCATGTCGCTAAAAGTTGGAGATGTTGGTTTAACCTCTTTTTTATATATCGCATGAGGTATCTGATTATCTGACTCTTTAAGAGCTATTACATTTTCTATGTCTACCTTATTAATAGAAGAGGTAGAAGATCGACTGGGTTCTATTTTAATCTGAGGCATGTCTGGAACAGACGAAGTGGATACTCTACCTGTTTGACTATAACGATCAAATTTGGTAATATGAAATTTTGCAATCCTATTTGGAGAAAATTAGAACTTTAGAAATATGGGTCGAAGCCCTGATTGACACATATCAAAGAGATCTTAGCAACTTTGAGTCAGATGAAGAACAAATGAATTTTCTCCTTTATGGACTCAGAGAAGAAATGACATTAATCTACAAACGAAACAGAGCAAGGGAAATGGAAAGAATTTTACTACATCAAAATAATCTCACTGGATGATGCAGTGATGATGCAGAGATGATGCAGTAGTGATGCAGGTGATGATGCAACCACTAAGATGACATAAGCAATGACATCATCAAGAAAATTCTGGACACCAATAATTGAAGACAATCATGGAACTACAATAATGCAAAGCAATAATAGAGCTGCATGATTAAATTCATGATGTAAGCAATGATGTAATATAGTTTGTCTTTTTAGTGTGCAACTACTATAAATAGATGTGTGTAACTTAGTTGAAGGGCATCGAAAAACAGAACCCTTCAAAACCACTCTCAACCACTCTTGTAAAATAAACACCCTTGTATTGTAAAAGTTTTGAAGATCAATAAGAAGGTTTGAAGTTTGTATATCAGCTCTTCTACATGAGTAATAACTCGTGTAAGTATTCTTAATCTTTATCTTTGTCATTTAAATTACAGATTATATCTGTTTAAATATATCTGTCAAGTTCATAACTTGTGTTTTCTTGAAATCCTTATCGGTCCTTGTTGTGTTGAAGAATTTAGTTGCAAAACAACAATTTGCAAGATGGCAAGCCTTATTGTCTGTCTTTGATTTTCAAGCCGGGGATAGGCGTTTTAGGGTTCTTTGCTCTACGTAATCAGTCGTTGACAGCCGAGCTATTGACTTAAGAATTAAAGTTCTTAAAACATGCTAAAATCAATAGGATTTGGTAAGCATACCAATATGAATAAGGATTTCGTTAAGAACAGTAATGAATTAGAATATGAATTATTAGAACAACATCTTAAAGAATGGTCTTTACCAAAGGTTAAACCCACAGAAATATACAGTATTGGTACTTTTGATTTCCAATCTAAATTAATAATTAAAACTGTTGAAAGAACTTTACCTATTTCAGATATGTATGAAACCATTTCATTATTAACAGATGATATTAAAAGATATAAAAAAGAATATAATTTTATACACCTAGGATGTGTTCAGATAGGTTTCAAACCATTAACTAGGGAAGGATTAAATACTTCCATGTGTATTGCCTTATGTGATGCTAGGCATAATAAATTTACAGATTCTCTGTTAGGATTAGTAGAAACTAGTCTCTGCAGAGGTCCTGTTTATTTCAATTGCTATCCTGATTATGAAGTTTCTCTTTCAGATAAAAATCTATTAGACGTATTAACCCTTTATATACAAACTAGTGGTTATGATATGAAACCAGGAGTAGAAAATATTGCTTTAATCTATAGAGTAAGTTTTAAAGTATTAAATACTTTAGCTCCCAAAGCTAAGAGATTCGATACAAAAGGAAAAACAACTTTATTTGAAGCTAATATGGCTAAATCATTTATATCGATTCCTAAGACTATATCTTGGTCTGATGTTACTCTTCCGGATAAGTGGTTATTACCTGGAGCAGTAACACTAACTCCTGATAAAAATGAAAATAGACATATAGACCAAGTAATAGAAACCCCTGAGGGAAACGTAGAAATATATTTTGGGGAACAATCCAATAGGATTGCAAAATTTCATATTACCAAATTTGATCGTTATAGTCAAACAGGTAGAGTATCCACTTCGTCTGTTCCAGACATGCCTCAGATTAAAATAAAACCCAGTCGATCTTCTACCTCTTCTATTAATAAGGTAGACATAGAAAATGTAATAGCTCTTAAAGAGTCAGATAATCAGATACCTCATGCGATATATAAAAAAGAGGTTAAACCAACATCTCCAACTTTTAGCGACATGAATTTATCAATTCATGTAATAGAATTAAATAATTCTCAAGAATTTAAGATTAATAGACAAGAAATTAATGCTGAGTTTAATCAATCTAAATATAAGTTATTTAGGGAATGGTTTTTTAAAAGTTAATATTTAAAGATTTATTTTATCAATATCTTGAAACCCATAAAATTATTTTACCTTTTGTTGATTGGTTTTTCATGACACAAAATAATTTTCCCTATTTAAATGTTATAGATAATTATTATCAAAATTGGAAAACAGCTCATGGTTCTACCATATCATCAATACATCCTCCTATGGATAATCAGATAATTATATCCACTACTAATAATCATCCGGTGACAGCACATGCTATTTCAGAAACTTTTACAGAAAATTCTACATATAATAAAATTTTATCTCAAAACAATTTTACTAATATGAATTTACATACTCTAAGTAAACAATTAACTAGGGTAGAAACAACTACCGATACACTTTTACAAAAAATAGAAAAACCTCTTCAAAGTCAAAGTCTTCAGCCTGTCAAACAGGAACCTGTTTTAATTCCTCCTCCTGTTTATACACAGTTTAATCTACAATCAAAAAGAGAAACTAATTTAGTAAATGCTTTAGTTGCTAAATTAGAAGAAATAAAACTACAAGAAAAATCAACTACAACATCTTCTTCTGTAACTGTGATTAATAAGAAAGAAAGTTATAAAACAGAAGAAGAAAATGATCCTTATAGTGATTATGATGGTAATAATCTAACTCAATTACAAGAACAATTTAATATAGAACTAAATAATAATGATATTAATAAAATTGAATTTGATAAAAGTCCTCTTAAAAATAAAGTTCCATATGGAAGATATTATTACCCTAGACCAACCCCAATGGATGTCTTATTTGAAGAAAATTTTATAAACACAGAAAAATCTAGTTTTTCTTCTGACCAAATCTATGAATGGAACATAGATGGTTGTACAGAACAACAGATTTTTGCTGTTTTACATAAAATGTTAATGTATTCAACAATTTGTAAAGCTAATAATAATTCTGATTCTCATATAGCTAATTTTATAACCTCTGGTTTTACTGGTCAACTTAAAGGTTGGTGGGATAATATATTAACCCCAGTACAAAGAACAGAAATTTTGACTGCTAAGAAATTAATACAAACACAAACTTCTGATTCAATGGTTGTTAAGTCTGAATATCAGGAAGATAGTGTATATACTTTAATACAAACTATTTTAAAACATTTTATAGGAAATGCTTTCCATACTATGGACTGTAGTCGTGAATTATTAATAAACCTAAGATGTCCAACATTAACCCATTTTAGGTGGTATAAAGATGTATTTTTGTCAAAAATAATGCATAGACAAGATGGTAATCTATCATTTTGGAAAGAAAAATATATTTCTGGATTACCTACTCTTTTTGCTGAAAGAGTTCGTAATAGATTAAGATCTAAACATCATGGTTTAGAAATACCTTTAGATCAATATACCTATGGTGAATTAACCAATGAAATGATTGCAGAAGGATTAGCTCTCTGCAATGATTTAAATTTAAAAGCCCAATTGAAAAAACAAGGAATTACTCATAGAAAAGAAATAGGTGAATTTTGTGAACAATTTAGTTATCCTTTGATAAAACCTACTTATAGGAAAATGCCTAAGAAATTTAATAAACCTAGAAAGTTCTATACTAGGAAAAGGAAAAAATACAAGGAAAATCAACCTAATAAATTTAAAACTTCTTTTAAAAAGAAAATACCTAAAAAACAATTTATTAAATCAATAACGTGTCACAAATGTGGTAAAAAAGGACATTATGCTAATAAATGTTTTCTTAAAAAGAAAATAAATGAGTTATCTATGGATGATTCTCTAAAACAAGAAATTTATAATATTATTGATTCTGATTTAATTGAATCTGATACTTCTGAATATTCCTCAAATGAATTATGTAATATACAAGATTCTGATATAGATTATACTTCTGAGTCTGAGTCTAATGAAGACACTTGTGCTTGTAAAACATCTATTGATCCCTATGTTGCTAATTTAAACATGAATGGATTAAGTATAAATGTTCTTAGTAATTCAGAACAATTTGTATTAGATATGATAGAAAAAATTTCTGATAATAGTTTAAAAAGAGAAATGATAGAACAATATTTATCTAAGATAAAAGAACCTCAGGAAAAACCTTATAAACAACCTCAAATTTATACACCATACACATTACAAGAAGTTATATCTAGGTTTAATCAACCAGAAAAACCCATAACTATTCAAGATTTAAAAGAAGAGTTAAATTCACAGAAAAAAGAAATTAGTAATTTAAAACAAAGAGTTAATCACTTAGAAAGTATTTGTGAGCAGAATACTTCATCAAAAGAAGATGGAGAATCTTCTAATCAATTTCTTTGCCGTTTACAACAAATAACATATCAAAAATGGTATATTAATATTACATTAATAATTAATAAAACATTCACTTTAAATACTATTGCTCTAGTAGATAGTGGTGCAGATATTAACTGCATAAGGGAAGGATTGGTTCCTACACAATATTATGAAAAAACAAAACAAGATTTAAGTACAGCCAATGGTAGTAAATTATGGATTAAGTACAAATTAACTGAAGTAACAATTTGTAATCAAGGAATGTGTCTTGAATCTGCATTTATAATGGTTCCTAATCTTTCTCAAAGTATAATATTAGGAACACCATTTCTTAATAGTATTCAACCAATGACAATAGATACTTCAGGGATTCATACAGAAATTAATGGAATAAAAATATCTTATGAATTTATTTCATCACCCATTTTAAAAAATTTAAATGAAGTACCTATTAATAATATAAATTTACTAAAAAAAAGTATAGAGAATAAACAAAATCATAATACATTATTAAAACAAGAAATAATTAACTTAACTATTGAAGAAAAACTGAAAACTAAGATAATTCAAGAGAAAATTGATCAGGTACGTAATAATATTCAAACAGATCTTTGTAACAATTTACCTAATGCATTTTGGAATAGAAAAAAACATATGATCAGTTTACCCTATGAAGAAAGTTTTACAGAAGATAAAATCCCTACTAAAGCTAGGCCATCTCAAATGGATAAAAATATGTTAGAATATTGTAAACAAGAAATAACAACATTATTAGAAAAGGATTAATTACTCCTAGTAAATCTCCTTGGAGTTGTGCAGCTTTCTATGTCAATAAAAATGCAGAAAAAGAAAGAGGCACTCCAAGACTCGTAATAAATTATAAACCTCTTAATAAAGCATTAAAATGGATTAGATATCCAATTCCAAATAAAAAAGACTTATTAAATAGATTAAGTCAAGCAAGAATATTTTCTAAGTTTGATTTAAAATCAGGATTTTGGCAAATACAAATAAAACCAGAAGATAGATATAAGACTGCATTTACTGTTCCCTTTGGACAATATGAATGGACAGTAATGCCCTTTGGTTTAAAAAATGCACCTTCAGAATTTCAAAACATCATGAATGACATTTTTATTCCTTATTCACATTTTTGCATTGTATATATAGATGATATTTTAATTTTTTCTGATAATATAGATCAGCATTTTAAACATTTAAAAATATTCATAGATATTGTTAAACAAAATGGATTAGTTCTATCTCCAACTAAAATAAATCTATTTCAAACTAAGATTAGATTTTTAGGTCATAATATCCATCAAGGAACAATCATTCCTATTGAAAGATCATTGATTTTTGCTGATAATTTTCCTGATAGGATTACTGATAAAAAAATGCTACAAAGATTCTTAGGAAGTTTAAATTATATTGCTGATTTTTATAAAAATTTAGCCCAAGATACTAGTATATTATATAAAAGACTAAATAAAAATCCAGTACCGTGGACAGAAGAACATACTAAAGCTGTTCAAAAAATTAAGTTAAAAACTAAAACAATACCTTGTATTTATTTAGGAAATCCTCAATGGTTTAAAGTAGTAGAAACAGATGCGTCCAATATTGGATATGGTGGTATTTTAAAACAAGTAAATCCTGATAGTAAAAAAGAAGAATTACTAAGATATACTTCAGGACATTGGAATAAAACACAATTAAATTATTCTACTGTTAAAAAAGAAATGCTATCTGTATTAAAATGCTTGTTTAAATTTCAAGATGATTTATTAAATCAAAATTTTCTTCTTAGAATTGATTGTTCTTCAGTTAAAGAAGTCCTTGAAAAGGATATAAAGAATTTAGTTGCAAAACAACAATTTGCAAGATGGCAAGCCTTATTGTCTGTCTTTGATTTTCAAATTGAATATATAAAAGGAGAATCAAATTCTCTTCCAGATTATTTGACTAGAGAATTTTTACAGGGATTACCCTCTCCAGAGAAAGAGGGAAATTAACTATGAATCGTGGTGGTTATACCAGAGGATCCACAAGTGGTAATACCAGAGAAAATAGATCTTCTTTAAAAGATGTTCTTAAAAGAGAACAAGTAGATGATATCTACACCTCAAATGTTTGTGAAGTAATACTTACTTTGGAAAATTCTGACCTTAAATGGTTTTCAGATGCTAATTATATTGCATCACGATATTTTGAACCCTATAATCATTATCCTTTAAAAGGATCTAATAATACCAGATTGTTTTATGAAACAATTCTCAAAGAAACTCAAAGTGTTGAATTTGAACACTTTTATAGAGGTGGAAATACCCAACAAAATAAACATGCTCCTTATAGCTTTTCTAAAGCGTCTTTTAAAAAGATGTTATCTCCAACAGATTGGGGACTAGATCCTAATAGGACTAGACAAATGACCAATTATCCAAATATGCCTTATACCTACTGGGATTATAAGGATGCTTGGTATAATTGTTTTTATTATAATAATCCAGATTTTAAACACACTTGGTTTTTCAGATTTATGTCTGATTTTATTATTAATGATCCTCCAAATTGGAGTATTCATTGGTGGGAAAAATTTGGTCCCAAAACTAATGTTCTACCAGAAGAGTTATATCTCTTATTTCCTGGATATAAGGAAGAATGTTGCAAATGCTCAGATGAAGGGAATGATATTCCTATGATGAAAATAATGATGGTTTATAACCTACCATGGATATGGACTTGGGAATATGCTACCAAGCAAATTCAAGGCTTTAATAAAGGTCTTCCTACCTTAGTTCGCCAATTTAAATATAAATGGTGGAATAAGTTTAATACTGAAGAAACTGTTAAACAGTTGAAAGCTGATATTCAGTATTGTAAAAATAAAAATCAAGAGAAGTTAAAACTTCAGGAAAAAGAGGAAATAATAGATCCTCTAAAATCTCTTAAAGAGACCTTGAGAAGGAAATATCCTCAAGCTTCTAAAAAAGAAATTCAAAAGAAGCTATTAGAAATTGCTTCATTTTCTGATAATGAAGATGAAGATGATGGTAATACC
Source organism: Daucus carota subsp. sativus (assembly GCF_001625215.2). Lineage (NCBI taxonomy): Eukaryota > Viridiplantae > Streptophyta > Magnoliopsida > Apiales > Apiaceae > Daucus > Daucus carota. The sequence goes on from NC_030383.2 coordinate 25,780,545, forward strand.
AATATGTCAATCACAGAGGAATCCCCTGAAGATTTTGAGGAGAATCTCCAATACGCTCAAACTCAATAATGGATCCAATCAAGGAAAAATTTCGCAAGATTAATAAGCAAGAAAGAAAGCTTAGTCTGATATATCCAAAGATTCAAGAAGCAACCAAGGAGTTGGAAATCTTAAAAATAAAAAGTCAATTAGCATACAATAAGTATGTGTTAACCAGATATGGTTCATTTCAGGAAATGCACTCAGCCAGAATTGCAGCTGAAAACAAAGCCGATGAATTGTGGGCACTTCATGATAAAGAATTAAGAATAAGGCACAAAAGAGATTGGTTATACGAAAGACTTGTGGAATCTAGCAACCTTATAGCATGAAGACGATCCAAAGAGTATTCAGAAAATTAAAGAAAAAGAAAGAGAAAATTAGAACTTTAGAAATATGGGTCGAAGCCCTGATTGACACATATCAAAGAGATCTTAGCAACTTTGAGTCAGATGAAGAACAAATGAATTTTCTCCTTTATGGACTCAGAGAAGAAATGACATTAATCTACAAACGAAACAGAGCAAGGGAAATGGAAAGAATTTTACTACATCAAAATAATCTCACTGGATGATGCAGTGATGATGCAGAGATGATGCAGTAGTGATGCAGGTGATGATGCAACCACTAAGATGACATAAGCAATGACATCATCAAGAAAATTCTGGACACCAATAATTGAAGACAATCATGGAACTACAATAATGCAAAGCAATAATAGAGCTGCATGATTAAATTCATGATGTAAGCAATGATGTAATATAGTTTGTCTTTTTAGTGTGCAACTACTATAAATAGATGTGTGTAACTTAGTTGAAGGGCATCGAAAAACAGAACCCTTCAAAACCACTCTCAACCACTCTTGTAAAATAAACACCCTTGTATTGTAAAAGTTTTGAAGATCAATAAGAAGGTTTGAAGTTTGTATATCAGCTCTTCTACATGAGTAATAACTCGTGTAAGTATTCTTAATCTTTATCTTTGTCATTTAAATTACAGATTATATCTGTTTAAATATATCTGTCAAGTTCATAACTTGTGTTTTCTTGAAATCCTTATCGGTCCTTGTTGTGTTGAAGAATTTAGTTGCAAAACAACAATTTGCAAGATGGCAAGCCTTATTGTCTGTCTTTGATTTTCAAGCCGGGGATAGGCGTTTTAGGGTTCTTTGCTCTACGTAATCAGTCGTTGACAGCCGAGCTATTGACTTAAGAATTAAAGTTCTTAAAACATGCTAAAATCAATAGGATTTGGTAAGCATACCAATATGAATAAGGATTTCGTTAAGAACAGTAATGAATTAGAATATGAATTATTAGAACAACATCTTAAAGAATGGTCTTTACCAAAGGTTAAACCCACAGAAATATACAGTATTGGTACTTTTGATTTCCAATCTAAATTAATAATTAAAACTGTTGAAAGAACTTTACCTATTTCAGATATGTATGAAACCATTTCATTATTAACAGATGATATTAAAAGATATAAAAAAGAATATAATTTTATACACCTAGGATGTGTTCAGATAGGTTTCAAACCATTAACTAGGGAAGGATTAAATACTTCCATGTGTATTGCCTTATGTGATGCTAGGCATAATAAATTTACAGATTCTCTGTTAGGATTAGTAGAAACTAGTCTCTGCAGAGGTCCTGTTTATTTCAATTGCTATCCTGATTATGAAGTTTCTCTTTCAGATAAAAATCTATTAGACGTATTAACCCTTTATATACAAACTAGTGGTTATGATATGAAACCAGGAGTAGAAAATATTGCTTTAATCTATAGAGTAAGTTTTAAAGTATTAAATACTTTAGCTCCCAAAGCTAAGAGATTCGATACAAAAGGAAAAACAACTTTATTTGAAGCTAATATGGCTAAATCATTTATATCGATTCCTAAGACTATATCTTGGTCTGATGTTACTCTTCCGGATAAGTGGTTATTACCTGGAGCAGTAACACCAACTCCTGATAAAAATGAAAATAGACATATAGACCAAGTAATAGAAACCCCTGAGGGAAACGTAGAAATATATTTTGGGGAACAATCCAATAGGATTGCAAAATTTCATATTACCAAATTTGATCGTTATAGTCAAACAGGTAGAGTATCCACTTCGTCTGTTCCAGACATGCCTCAGATTAAAATAGAACCCAGTCGATCTTCTACCTCTTCTATTAATAAGGTAGACATAGAAAATGTAATAGCTCTTAAAGAGTCAGATAATCAGATACCTCATGCGATATATAAAAAAGAGGTTAAACCAACATCTCCAACTTTTAGCGACATGAATTTATCAATTCATGTAATAGAATTAAATAATTCTCAAGAATTTAAGATTAATAGACAAGAAATTAATGCTGAGTTTAATCAATCTAAATATAAGTTATTTAGGGAATGGTTTTTTAAAAGTTATACTAAAGAAGAAACTTTAATATTTAAAGATTTATTTTATCAATATCTTGAAACCCATAAAATTATTTTACCTTTTGTTGATTGGTTTTTCATGACACAAAATAATTTTCCCTATTTAAATGTTATAGATAATTATTATCAAAATTGGAAAACAGCTCATGGTTCTACCATATCATCAATACATCCTCCTATGGATAATCAGATAATTATATCCACTACTAATAATCATCCGGTGACAGCACATGCTATTTCAGAAACTTTTACAGAAAATTCTACATATAATAAAATTTTATCTCAAAACAATTTTACTAATATGAATTTACATACTCTAAGTAAACAATTAACTAGGGTAGAAACAACTACCGAAACACTTTTACAAAAAATAGAAAAACCTCTTCAAAGTCAAAGTCTTCAGCCTGTCAAACAGGAACCTGTTTTAATTCCTCCTCCTGTTTATACACAGTTTAATCTACAATCAAAAAGAGAAACTAATTTAGTAAATGCTTTAGTTGCTAAATTAGAAGAAATAAAACTACAAGAAAAATCAACTACAACATCTTCTTCTGTAACTGTGATTAATAAGAAAGAAAGTTATAAAACAGAAGAAGAAAATGATCCTTATAGTGATTATGATGGTAATAATCTAACTCAATTACAAGAACAATTTAATATAGAACTAAATAATAATGATATTAATAAAATTGAATTTGATAAAAGTCCTCTTAAAAATAAAGTTCCATATGGAAGATATTATTACCCTAGACCAACCCCAATGGATGTCTTATTTGAAGAAAATTTTATAAACACAGAAAAATCTAGTTTTTCTTCTGACCAAATCTATGAATGGAACATAGATGGTTGTACAGAACAACAGATTTTTGCTGTTTTACATAAAATGTTAATGTATTCAACAATTTGTAAAGCTAATAATAATTCTGATTCTCATATAGCTAATTTTATAACCTCTGGTTTTACTGGTCAACTTAAAGGTTGGTGGGATAATATATTAACCCCAGTACAAAGAACAGAAATTTTGACTGCTAAGAAATTAATACAAACACAAACTTCTGATTCAATGGTTGTTAAGTCTGAATATCAGGAAGATAGTGTATATACTTTAATACAAACTATTTTAAAACATTTTATAGGAAATGCTTTCCATACTATGGACTGTAGTCGTGAATTATTAATAAACCTAAGATGTCCAACATTAACCCATTTTAGGTGGTATAAAGATGTATTTTTGTCAAAAATAATGCATAGACAAGATGGTAATCTATCATTTTGGAAAGAAAAATATATTTCTGGATTACCTACTCTTTTTGCTGAAAGAGTTCGTAATAGATTAAGATCTAAACATCATGGTTTAGAAATACCTTTAGATCAATATACCTATGGTGAATTAACCAATGAAATGATTGCAGAAGGATTAGCTCTCTGCAATGATTTAAATTTAAAAGCCCAATTGAAAAAACAAGGAATTACTCATAGAAAAGAAATAGGTGAATTTTGTGAACAATTTAGTTATCCTTTGATAAAACCTACTTATAGGAAAATGCCTAAGAAATTTAATAAACCTAGAAAGTCCTATACTAGGAAAAGGAAAAAATACAAGGAAAATCAACCTAATAAATTTAAAACTTCTTTTAAAAAGAAAATACCTAAAAAACAATTTATTAAATCAATAACGTGTCACAAATGTGGTAAAAAAGGACATTATGCTAATAAATGTTTTCTTAAAAATAAAATAAATGAGTTATCTATGGATGATTCTCTAAAACAAGAAATTTATAATATTATTGATTCTGATTTAATTGAATCTGATACTTCTGAATATTCCTCAAATGAATTATGTAATATACAAGATTCTGATATAGATTATACTTCTGAGTCTGAGTCTAATGAAGACACTTGTGCTTGTAAAACATCTATTGATCCCTATGTTGCTAATTTAAACATGAATGGATTAAGTATAAATGTTCTTAGTAATTCAGAACAATTTGTATTAGATATGATAGAAAAAATTTCTGATAATAGTTTAAAAAGAGAAATGATAGAACAATATTTATCTAAGATAAAAGAACCTCAGGAAAAACCTTATAAACAACCTCAAATTTATACACCATACACATTACAAGAAGTTATATCTAGGTTTAATCAACCAGAAAAACCCATAACTATTCAAGATTTAAAAGAAGAGTTAAATTCACAGAAAAAAGAAATTAGTAATTTAAAACAAAGAGTTAATCACTTAGAAAGTATTTGTGAGCAGAATACTTCATCAAAAGAAGATGGAGAATCTTCTAATCAATTTCTTTGCCGTTTACAACAAATAACATATCAAAAATGGTATATTAATATTACATTAATAATTAATAAAACATTCACTTTAAATACTATTGCTCTAGTAGATAGTGGTGCAGATATTAACTGCATAAGGGAAGGATTGGTTCCTACACAATATTATGAAAAAACAAAACAAGATTTAAGTACAGCCAATGGTAGTAAATTATGGATTAAGTACAAATTAACTGAAGTAACAATTTGTAATCAAGGAATGTGTCTTGAATCTGCATTTATAATGGTTCCTAATCTTTCTCAAAGTATAATATTAGGAACACCATTTCTTAATAGTATTCAACCAATGACAATAGATACTTCAGGGATTCATACAGAAATTAATGGAATAAAAATATCTTATGAATTTATTTCATCACCCATTTTAAAAAATTTAAATGAAGTACCTATTAATAATATAAATTTACTAAAAAGAAGTATAGAGAATAAACAAAATCATAATACATTATTAAAACAAGAAATAATTAACTTAACTATTGAAGAAAAACTGAAAACTTAGATAATTCAAGAGAAAATTGATCAGGTACGTAATAATATTCAAACAGATCTTTGTAACAATTTACCTAATGCATTTTGGAATAGAAAAAAACATATGATCAGTTTACCCTATGAAGAAAGTTTTACAGAAGATAAAATCCCTACTAAAGAAGAAAGTTTACCTAATGCCTCTTTCTTGTAGTTTGAAATTAGAATCAACTTGTAGTTTCATTCTTGGCTCGTTTGAGCCCGGAAACAACTTGTAGCTTCATTATCGACTAGATTGAAGTTGGAAACAACTTGTAGCTTCATTCTAGACCCGTTTGAAGTTGAAAACAACTTGTAGCTTCATTTTCGGTTGTTTGAAATTGGAATCAACTTGTAGTTTCATTCTTGGCTCGTTTGAGCCCGGAAACAACTTGTAGCTTCATTATTGACTAGATTGAAGTTGGAAACAACTTGTAGCTTCATTCCAGACTGGTTTGGATTTTAAAACAACTTGTAGCTTCATTTTCGGTTGTTTGAAATTGGAATCAACTTGTAGTTTCATTCTTGGCTCGTTTGAGCCCGGAAACAACTTGTAGCTTCATTATTGACTAGATTGAAGTTGGAAACAACTTGTAGCTTCATTCCAGACTCGTTTGAAGTTAAATAAAACATGTAGCTTCATTTCGGTTGTTTGAAATTGGAATCAACTTGTAGTTTCATTCTGGCTCGTTTGAGCCCGGAAACAAGTTGTAGCTTAATTTGACTACATTGAAGTTGGAAACAACTTGTAGCTTCATTCCAGACTCGTTTGAAGTTGAAAACAACATGTAGCTTCATTTTCGGTTGTTAGAAATTGGAATCAACTTGTAGTTTCATTCTTTGCTCGTTGAGCCCGGAAACAACTTGTAGCTTCATTATTGACTAGATTGAAGTTGTAAACAACTTTTAGCTTCATTCCAGACTCGTTTGAAGTTGAAAACAACTTGTAGCTTCATTTTCGGTTGTTTGAAATTGGAATCAACTTGTAGTTTCATTCTTTGCTCGTTTGAGCCCGGAAACAACTTGTAGCTTCATTATTGACTAGATTGAAGTTGGAAACAACTTGTAGCTTCATTCCAGACCCGTTTGAAGTTGAAAACAAGTTGTAGCTTCATTTTCGGTTGTTTGAAATTGGAATCAACTTGTAGTTTCATTCTTGGCTCGTTTGATCCCGGAAACAACTTGTAGCTTCATTATCGACTAGATTGAAGTTGGAAACAACTTGTAGCTTCATTCCAGACCCGTTTGAAGTTGAAAACAACTTGTAGCTTCATTTTCAGTTGTTTGAAATTGGAATCAACTTGTAGTTTCATTCTTGGCTCGTTTGAGCCCGGAAACAACTTGTAGCTTCATTATTGACTAGATTGAAGTTGGAAACAACTTGTAGCTTCATTCCAGACTCGTTTGGATTTTAAAACAACTTGTAGCTTCATTTTCGGTTGTTTGAAATTGGAATCAACTTGTAGTTTCATTCCTGACTCGTTTGAGCCCGGAAACAACTTGTAGCTTCATTATTGACTAGATTAAAGTTGGAAACAACTTGTAGCTTCATTCCAGACTCGTTTGAAGTTGAAAACAACGTGTAGCTTCATTTTCGGTTGTTAGAAATTGGAATCAACTTGTTGTTTCATTCTTTGCTCGTTTGAGCCCGGAAACAACTTGTAGCTTCATTATTGACTACATTGAAGTTGGAAACAACTTGTAGCTTCATTCCAGACTCGTTTGAAGTTAAATAAAACATGTAGCTTCATTTTCGGTTGTTTGAAATTGGAATCAACTTGTAGTTTCATTCTTGGCTCGTTTGAGCCCGGAAACAAGTTGTAGCTTAATTTTGACTACATTGAAGTTGGAAACAACTTGTAGCTTCATTCCAGACTGGTTTGCAGTTAAATAAAACATGTAGCTTCATTTTCGGTTGTTTGAAATTGGAATCAACTTGTAGTTTCATTCTTGGCTCGTTTGAGCCCGGAAACAACTTGTAGCTTCATTATTGACTAGATTGAAGTTGGAAACAACTTGTAGCTTCATTCCAGACTCGTTTGAAGTTAAATAAAACATGTAGCTTCATTTTCGGATGTTTGAAATTGGAATCAACTTGTAGTTTCATTCTTGGCTCGTTTGAGCCCGGAAACTAGTTGTAGCTTAATTTTGACTACATTGAAGTTGGAAACAACTTGTAGCTTCATTCCAGACTCGTTTGAAGTTGAAAACAACATGTAGCTTCATTTTCGGTTGTTAGAAATTGGAATCAACTTGTAGTTTCATTCTTTGCTCGTTTGAGCCCGGAAACAACTTGTAGCTTCATTATTGACTAGATTGAAGTTGTAAACAACTTTTAGCTTCATTCCAGACTCGTTTGAAGTTGAAAACAACTTGTAGCTTCATTTTCGGTTGTTTGAAATTGGAATCAACTTGTAGTTTCATTCTTTGCTCGTTTGAGCCCGGAAACAACTTGTAGCTTCATTATTGACTAGATTGAAGTTGGACAACTTGTAGCTTCAATCCAGACCCGTTTGAAGTTGAAAACAACTTGTAGCTTCATTTTCAGTTGTTTGAAATTGGAATCAACTTGTAGTTTCATTCTTGGCTCGTTTGAGCCGGAAACAACTTGTAGCTTCATTATTGACTAGATTGAAGTTGGAAACAACTTGTAGCTTCATTCCAGACCCGTTTGAAGTTAAATAAAACATGTAGCTTCATTTTCGGTTGTTTGAAATTGGAATCAACTTGTAGTTTCATTCTTGGCTCGTTTGAGCCCGGAAACAAGTTGTAGCTTAATTTTGACTACATTGAAGTTGGAAACAACTTGTAGCTTCATTCCAGACTCGTTTGAAGTTGAAAACAACATGTAGCTTCATTTTCGGTTGTTAGAAATTGGAATCAACTTGTAGTTTCATTCTTGCTCGTTTGAGCCCGGAAACAACTTGTAGCTTCATTATTGACTAGATTGAAGTTGTAAACAACTTTTAGCTTCATTCCAGACTCGTTTGAAGTTGAAAACAACTTGTAGCTTCATTTTCGGTTGTTTGAAATTGGAATCAACTTGTAGTTTCATTCTTTGCTCGTTTGAGCCCGGAAACAACTTGTAGCTTCATTATTGACTAGATTGAAGTTGGAAACAACTTGTAGCTTCATTCCAGACCCGTTTGAAGTTGAAAACAACTTGTAGCTTCATTTTCAGTTGTTTGAAATTGAAATCAACTTGTAGTTTCATTCTTGGCTCGTTTGAGCCTGGAAACAACTTGTAGCTTCATTATTGACTAGATTGAAGTTGGAAACAACTTGTAGCTTCATTCCAGACTCGTTTGAAGTTAAATAAAACATGTAGCTTCATTTTCGGTTGTTTGAAATTGGAATCAACTTGTAGTTTCATTCTTGGCTCGTTTGAGCCCGGAAACAACTTGTAGCTTCATTATTGACTAGATTGAAGTTGGAAACAACTTGTAGCTTCATTCCCGACTCGTTTGGATTTTAAAACAACTTGTAGCTTCATTTCCGGTTGTTTGAAATTGGAATCAACTTGTAGTTTCATTCCTGACTCGTTTGAGCCCGGAAACAACTTGTAGCTTCGTTATTGACTAGATTAAAGTTGGAAACAACTTGTAGCTTCATTCCAGACTCGTTTGAAGTTGAAAACAACGTGTAGCTTCATTTTCGGTTGTTAGAAATTTGAATCAACTTGTTGTTTCATTCTTTGCTCGTTTGAGCCCGGAAACAACTTGTAGCTTCATTATTGACTACATTGAAGTTGGAAACAACTTGTAGCTTCATTCCAGACTCGTTTGAAGTTAAATAAAACATGTAGCTTCATTTTCGGTTGTTTGAAATTGGAATCAACTTGTAGTTTCATTCTTGGCTCGTTTGAGCCCGGAAACAAGTTGTAGCTTAATTTTGACTACATTGAAGTTGGAAACAACTTGTAGCTTCATTCCAGACTAGTTTGCAGTTAAATAAAACATGTAGCTTCATTTTCGGTTGTTTGAAATTGGAATCAACTTGTAGTTTCATTCTTGGCTCGTTTGAGCCCGGAAACAACTTGTAGCTTCATTATTGACTAGATTGAAGTTGGAAACAACTTGTAGCTTCATTCCAGACTCGTTTGAAGTTAAATAAAACATGTAGCTTCATTTTCGGATGTTTGAAATTGGAATCAACTTGTAGTTTCATTCTTGGCTCGTTTGAGCCCGGAAACAAGTTGTAGCTTAATTTTGACTACATTGAAGTTGGAAACAACTTGTAGCTTCATTCCAGACTCGTTTGAAGTTGAAAACAACATGTAGCTTCATTTTCGGTTGTTAGAAATTGGAATCAACTTGTAGTTTCATTCTTTGCTCGTTTGAGCCCGGAAACAACTTGTAGCTTCATTATTGACTAGATTGAAGTTGTAAACAACTTTTAGCTTCATTCCAGACATCGTTTGAAGTTGAAAACAACTTGTAGCTTCATTTTCGGTTGTTTGAAATTGGAATCAACTTGTAGTTTCATTCTTTGCTCGTTTGAGCCCGGAAACAACTTGTAGCTTCATTATTGACTAGATTGAAGTTGGACAACTTGTAGCTTCATTCCAGACCCGTTTGAAGTTGAAAACAACTTGTAGCTTCATTTTCAGTTGTTTGAAATTGGAATCAACTTGTAGTTTCATTCTTGGCTCGTTTGAGCCCGGAAACAACTTGTAGCTTCATTATTGACTAGATTGAAGTTGGAAACAACTTGTAGCTTCATTCCAGACCCGTTTGAAGTTAAATAAAACATGTAGCTTCATTTTCGGTTGTTTGAAATTGGAATCAACTTGTAGTTTCATTCTTGGCTCGTTTGAGCCCGGAAACAAGTTGTAGCTTCATTATTGACTACATTGAAGTTGGAAACAACTTGTAGCTTCATTCCAGACTCGTTTGAAGTTGAAAACAACATGTAGCTTCATTTTCGGTTGTTAGAAATTGGAATCAACTTGTAGTTTCATTCTTTGCTCGTTTGAGCCCGGAAACAACTTGTAGCTTCATTATTGACTAGATTGAAGTTGTAAACAACTTTTAGCTTCATTCCAGACTCGTTTGAAGTTGAAAACAACTTGTAGCTTCATTTTCGGTTGTTTGAAATTGGAATCAACTTGTAGTTTCATTCTTGCTCGTTTGAGCCCGGAAACAACTTGTAGCTTCATTATTGACTAGATTGAAGTTGGAAACAACTTGTAGCTTCATTCCAGACCCGTTTGAAGTTGAAAACAACTTGTAGCTTCATTTTCAGTTGTTTGAAATTGGAATCAACTTGTAGTTTCATTCTTGGCTCGTTTGAGCCCGGAAACAACTTGTAGCTTCATTATTGACTAGATTGAAGTTGGAAACAACTTGTAGCTTCATTCCAGACTCGTTTGAAGTTAAATAAAACATGTAGCTTCATTTTCGGTTGTTTGAAATTGGAATCAACTTGTAGTTTCATTCTTGGCTCGTTTGAGCCCGGAAACAAGTTGTAGCTTAATTTTGACTACATTGAAGTTGGAAACAACTTGTAGCTTCATTCCAGACTCGTTTGAAGTTGAAAACAACATGTAGCTTCATTTTCGGTTGTTAGAAATTGGAATCAACTTGTAGTTTCATTCTTTGCTCGTTTGAGCCCGGAAACAACTTGTAGCTTCATTATTGACTAGATTGAAGTTGTAAACAACTTTTAGCTTCATTCCAGACTCGTTTGAAGTTGAAAACAACTTGTAGCTTCATTTTCGGTTGTTTGAAATTGGAATCAACTTGTAGTTTCATTCTTTGCTCGTTTGAGCCCGGAAACAACTTGTAGCTTCATTATTGACTAGATTGAAGTTGGAAACAACTTGTAGCTTCATTCCAGACTCGTTTGAAGTTAAATAAAACATGTAGCTTCATTTTCGGTTGTTTGAAATTGGAATCAACTTGTAGTTTCATTCTTGGCTCGTTTGAGCCCGGAAACAAGTTGTAGCTTAATTTTGACTACATTGAAGTTGGAAACAACTTGTAGCTTCATTTCCAGACTCGTTTGAAGTTGAAAACAACATGTAGCTTCATTTTCGGTTGTTAGAAATTGGAATCAACTTGTAGTTTCATTCTTTGCTCGTTTGAGCCCGGAAACAACTTGTAGCTTCATTATTGACTAGATTGAAGTTGTAAACAGCTTTTAGCTTCATTCCAGACTCGTTTTGAAGTTGAAAACAACTTGTAGCTTCATTTTCGGTTGTTTGAAATTGGAATCAACTTGTAGTTTCATTCTTGCTCGTTTGAGCCCGGAAACAACTTGTAGCTTCATTATTGACTAGATTAAAGTTGGAAACAACTTGTAGCTTCATTTCCAGACTCGTTTGAAGTTGAAAACAACTTGTAGCTTCATTTTCGGTTGTTAGAAATTGGAATCAACTTGTTGTTTCATTCTTTGCTCGTTTGAGCCCGGAAACAACTTGTAGCTTCATTATTGACTAGATTGAAGTTGGAGACAACTTGTAGCTTCATTCCAGACTCGTTTGAAGTTGAAAACAACATGTAGCTTCATTTCGGTTGTTAGAAATTGGAATCAACTTGTAGTTTCATTCTTTGCTCGTTTGAGCCCGGAAACAACTTGTAGCTTCATTATTGACTAGATTGAAGTTGTAAACAACTTTTAGCTTCATTCCAGACTCGTTTGAAGTTGAAAACAACTTGTAGCTTTATTTTCGGTTGTTTGAAATTGGAATCAACTTGTAGTTTCATTCTTTGCTCGTTTGAGCCCGGAAACAACTTGTAGCTTCATTATTGACTAGATTGAAGTTGGAAACAACTTGTAGCTTCATTCCAGACCCGTTTGAAGTTGAAAACAACTTGTAGCTTCATTTTCAGTTGTTTGAAATTGGAATCAACTTGTAGTTTCATTCTTGGCTCGTTTGAGCCCGGAAACAACTTGTAGCTTCATTATTGACTAGATTGAAGTTGGAAACAACTTGTAGCTTCATTCCAGACTCGTTTGAAGTTAAAAACAACATGTAGCTTCATTTTCGGTTGTTAGAAATTGGAATCAACTTGTAGTTTTCATTCATTGCTCGTTTGAGCCCGGAAAAAAGTTGTAGCTTAATTTTGACTACATTGAAGTTGGAAACAACTTGTAGCTTCATTCCAGACTCGTTTGAAGTTGAAAACAACATGTAGCTTCATTTTCGGTTGTTAGAATGGAATCAACTTGTAGTTTCATTCTTTGCTCGTTTGAGCCCGGAAACAACTTGTAGCTTCATTATTGACTAGATTGAAGTTGTAAACAACTTTTAGCTTCATTCCAGACTCGTTTGAAGTTGAAAACAACTTGTAGCTTCATTTTCGGTTGTTTGAAATTGGAATCAACTTGTAGTTTCATTCTTTGCTCGTTTGAGCCCGAAACAACTTGTAGCTTCATTATTGACTAGATTGAAGTTGGAAACAACATGTAGCTTCATTCCAGACTCGTTTGAAGTTAAATAAAACATGTAGCTTCATTTTCGGTTGTTTGAAATTGGAATCAACTTGTAGTTTCATTCTTGGCTCGTTTGAGCCCGGAAACAAGTTGTAGCTTAATTTTGACTACATTGAAGTTGGAAACAACTTGTAGCTTCATTCCAGACTCGTTTGAAGTTGAAAACAACATGTAGCTTCATTTTCGGTTGTTAGAAATTGGAATCAACTTGTAGTTTCATTCTTTGCTCGTTTGAGCCCGGAAACAACTTGTAGCTTCATTATTGACTAGATTGAAGTTGTAAACAACTTTTAGCTTCATTCCAGACTCGTTTGAAGTTGAAAAACAACTTGTAGCTTCATTTTCGGTTGTTTGAAATTGGAATCAACTTGTAGTTTCATTCTTGGCTCGTTTGAGCCCGGAAACAACTTGTAGCTTCATTATTGACTAGATTGAAGTTGGAAACAACTTGTAGCTTCATTCCAGACTCGTTTGAAGTTGAAAACAACTGTCTAGCTTCATTTTCGGTTGTTAGAAATTGGAATCAACTTGTTAGTTTCATTCTTGGCTCGTTTGAGCCAGGAAACAACTTGTAGCTTCATTATTGACTACATTGAAGTTGGAAAATAACTTGTAGCTTCATTCCAGACTAGTTTGAAGTGAAAAAAACATATAGCTTCATTTTCGGTTGTTTGAAATTGGAATCAACTTGTAGTTTCATTCTTGGCTCGTTTGAACCCGGAAACAACTTGTAGTTTCATTATTGACTAGATTGAAGTTGGAAACAACTTGTAGCTTCATTTCCAGACTCGTTTGAAGTTAAATAAAACATGTAGCTTCATTTTCGGATGTTTGAAATTGGAATCAACTTGTAGTTTCATTCTTGGCTCGTTTGAGCCCGAAAAACAAGTTGTAGCTTAATTTTGACTACATTGAAGTTGGAAACAACTTGTAGCTTCATTCCAGACTCGTTTGAAGTTGAAAACAACATGTAGCTTCATTTTCGGTTGTTAGAAATTGGAATCAACTTGTAGTTTCATTCTTTGCTCGTTTGAGCCCGGAAACAACTTGTAGCTTCATTATTGACTAGATTGAAGTGTAAACAACTTTTAGCTTCATTCCAGACTCGTTTGAAGTTGAAAACAACTTGTAGCTTCATTTTCGGTTGTTTGAAATTGGAATCAACTTGTAGTTTCATTCTTTGCTCGTTTGAGCCCAGAAACAACTTGTAGCTTCATTATTGACTAGATTGAAGTTGGAAACAACTTGTAGCTTCATTCCAGACCCGTTTGAAGTTGAAAAACAACTGTAGCTTCATTTTCAGTTGTTTGAAATTGGAATCAACTTGTAGTTTCATTCTTGGCTCGTTGAGCCCGGAAACAACTTGTAGCTTCATTCTTGACTAGATTGAAGTTGGAACAACTTGTAGCTTCATTCCAGACCCGTTTGAAGTTAAATAAAACATGTAGCTTCATTTTCGGTTGTTTGAAATTGGAATCAACTTGTAGTTTTCATTCTTGGCTCGTTTGAGCCCGGAAACAAGTTGTAGCTTAATTTTGACTACATTGAAGTTGGAAACAACTTGTAGCTTCATTCCAGACTCGTTGAAGTTGAAAACAACATGTAGCTTCATTTTCGGTTGTTAGAAATTGGAATCAACTTCTAGTTTCATTCTTTGCTCGTTTGAGCCCGGGAAACAACTTGTAGCTTCATTATTGACTAGATTGAAGTTGTAAACAACTTTTAGCTTCATTCCAGACTCGTTTGAAAGTTGAAAACAACTTGTAGCTTCATTTTCGGTTGTTTGAAATTGGAATCAACTTGTAGTTTCATTCTTGCTCGTTTGAGCCCGAACAACTTGTAGCTTCATTATTGACGAGATTGAAGTTGGAAACAACTTGTAGCTTCATTCCAGACCCGTTTGAAGTTGAAAACAACTGTAGCTTCATTTTCAGTTGTTTGAAATTGGAATCAACTTGTTAGTTTCATTCTTGGCTCGTTTGAGCCCGGAAACACTTGTAGCTTCATTATTGACTAGATTGAAGTTGGAAACAACTTGTAGCTTCATTCCAGACCGTTTGAAGTTAAATAAAACATGTAGCTTCATTTTCGGTTGTTTGAATTGGAATCAACTTGTAGTTTCATTCTTGGCTCGTTTGAGCCGGAAACAAGTTGTAGCTTAATTTTGACTACATTGAAGTTGGAAACAACTTGTAGCTTCATTCCAGACTCGTTTGAAGTTGAAAACAACATGTAGCTTCATTTTCGGTTGTTAGAAATTGGAATCAACTTGTAGTTTCATTCTTTGCTCGTTTGAGCCCGGAAACAACTTGTAGCTTCATTATTGACTAGATTGAAGTTGTAAAACAACTTTTAGCTTCATTCCAGACTCGTTTGAGTTGAAAACAACTGTAGCTTCATTTTCGGTTGTTGAAATTGGAATCAACTTGTAGTTTCATTCTTTGCTCGTTGAGTCCCAGAGAAACAACTTGGTAGCTTCATTATTGACTAGATTGAAGTTGGAAACCAACTTGTAGCTTCATTCCAGACTCGTTTGAAGTTGAAAACAACTTGTAGAATTCTTCATTTTCGGTTGTTTGAAATTGGAATCAACTTGTAGTTTTCATTCTTGGCTCGTTGAGCCCGGAAACAACTTGTAGCTTCATTATTGACTAGATTGAAGTTGGAAACAACTTGTAGCTTCATTCCAGACCCGTCTTTTTGAAGTTAAAAAAACATGTAGCTTCATTTTCGGTTTTTTGAAATTGGAATCAACTTGTAGTTTCAT
>NC_030383.2:25796170-25830205 GCF_001625215.2 Daucus carota subsp. sativus
CAAACTCTTGTAGCTTCATTTTCGGTTGTTTGAAATTGGCAACTTGTAGTTTCATTCTTGGCTCGTTTGAGCCCGGAAACAACTTGTAGCTTCATTATTGACTAGATTGAAGTTGGAAACAACTTGTAGCTTCATTCCAGACTCGTTTGAAGTTGAAAACAACATGTAGCTTCATTTTCGGTTGTTTGAAATTGGAATCACTTGTAGTTTCATTCTTGGCTCGTTTGAGCCCGGAAACAACTTGTAGCTTCATTATTGACTAGATTGAAGTTGGAAACAACTTGTAGCTTCATTCCAGACTCGTTTGAAGTTAAAAAAAACTTGTAGCTTCATTTTCGGTTGTTTGAAATTGGAATCAACTTGTAGTTTCATTCTTGGCTCGTTTGAGCCCGGAAACAACTTGTAGCTTCATTTTGACTACATTGAAGTTGGAAACAACTTGTAGCTTCATTCCAGACTCGTTTGAAGTTAAAAAAACATGTAGCTTCATTTTCGGTTGTTTGAAATTGGAATCAACTTGTAGTTTCATTCTTGGCTCGTTTGAGCCCGGAAACAACTTGTAGCTTCATTTTTGACTACATTGAAGTTGGAACAACTTGTAGCTTCATTCCAGACTCGTTTGAAGTTGAAAAAACATGTAGCTTCATTTTCGGTTGTTTGAAATTGGAATCAACTTGTAGTTTCATTCTTGGCGTTTGAGCCCGGAAACAACTTGTAGCTTCATTATTGACTAGATTGAAGTTGTAAACAACTTTTAGCTTCATTCCAGACTCGTTTGAAGTTGAAAACAACTTGTAGCTTCATTTTCGGTTGTTTGAAATTGGAATCAACTTGTAGTTTCATTCTTGGCTCGTTTGAGCCCGGAAACAACTTGTAGCTTCATTATTGACTAGATTGAAGTTGGAAACAACTTGTAGCTTCATTCCAGACTCGTTTGAAGTTGAAAACAACTTGTAGCTTCATTTTGGTTGTTGAAATTGGAATCAACTTGTAGTTTCATTCTTGGCTCGTTTGAGCCCGGAAACAACTTGTAGCTTCATTTGACTACATTGAAGTTGGAAACAACTTGTAGCTTCATTCCAGACTCGTTTGAAGTTGAAAAAAACTTGTAGCTTCATTTTCGGTTGTTTGAAATTGGAATCAACTTGTAGTTTCATTCTTGGCTCGTTTGAGCCCGGAAACAACTTGTAGCTTCATTTTGACTAGATTGAAGTTGGAAACAACTTGTAGCTTCATTCCAGACTCGTTTGAAGTTGAAAACAACATGTAGCTTCATTTTCGGTTGTTTGAAATTGGAATCAACTTGTAGTTTCATTCTTGGCTCGTTTGAGCCCGGAAACAACTTGTAGCTTCATTATTGACTAGATTGAAGTTGGAAACAACTTGTAGCTTCATTCCAGACTCGTTTGAAGTTGAAAACAACTGTAGCTTCATTTTCGGTTGTTTGAAATTGGAATCAACTTGTAGTTTCATTCTTGGCTCGTTTGAGCCCGGAAACAACTTGTAGCTTCATTATTGACTAGATTGAAGTTGGAAACAACTTGTAGCTTCATTCCAGACTCGTTTGAAGTTGAAAAAAACTGTAGCTTCATTTTCGGTTGTTTGAAATTGGAATCAACTTGTAGTTTCATTCTTGGCTCGTTTGAGCCCGGAAACAACTTGTAGCTTCATTATTGACTAGATTGAAGTTGGAAACAACTTGTAGCTTCATTCCAGACGTTTGAAGTTGAAAACAACTTGTAGCTTCATTTTCGGTTGTTTGAAATTGGAATCAACTTGTAGTTTCATTCTTGGCTCGTTTGAGCCCGGAAACAACTTGTAGCTTCATTATTGACTAGATTGAAGTTGGAAACAACTTGTAGCTTCATTCCAGACTCGTTTGAAGTTGAAAACAACTTGTAGCTTCATTTTCGGTTGTTTGAAATTGGAATCAACTTGTAGTTTCATTCTTGGCTCGTTTGAGCCCGGAAACAACTTGTAGCTTCATTATTGACTAGATTGAAGTTGGAAACAACTTGTAGCTTCATTCCAGACTCGTTTGAAGTTAAAACAACTTGTAGCTTCATTTTCGGTTGTTTGAAATTGGAATCAACTTGTAGTTTCATTCTTGGCTCGTTTGAGCCCGGAAACAACTTGTAGCTTCATTATTGACTAGATTGAAGTTGGAAACAACTTGTAGCTTCATTCCAGACTCGTTTGAAGTTGAAAACAACTTGTAGCTTCATTTTCGGTTGTTTGAAATTGGAATCAACTTGTAGTTTCATTCTTGGCTCGTTTGAGCCCGGAAACAACTTGTAGCTTCATTATTGACTAGATTGAAGTTGGAAACAACTTGTAGCTTCATTCCAGACTCGTTTGAAGTTGAAAACAACTTGTAGCTTCATTTTCGGTTGTTTGAAATTGGAATCAACTTGTAGTTTCATTCTTGGCTCGTTTGAGCCCGGAAACAACTTGTAGCTTCATTATTGACTAGATTGAAGTTGGAAACAACTTGTAGCTTCATTCCAGACTCGTTTGAAGTTGAAAACAACTTGTAGCTTCATTTTCGGTTGTTTGAAATTGGAATCAACTTGTAGTTTCATTCTTGGCTCGTTTGAGCCCGGAAACAACTTGTAGCTTCATTATTGACTAGATTGAAGTTGGAAACAACTTGTAGCTTCATTCCAGACTCGTTTGAAGTTGAAAACAACTTGTAGCTTCATTTTCGGTTGTTTGAAATTGGAATCAACTTGTAGTTTCATTCTTGGCTCGTTTGAGCCCGGAAACAACTTGTAGCTTCATTATTGACTAGATTGAAGTTGGAAACAACTTGTAGCTTCATTCCAGACTCGTTTGAAGTTGAAAACAACTTGTAGCTTCATTTTCGGTTGTTTGAAATTGGAATCAACTTGTAGTTTCATTCTTGGCTCGTTTGAGCCCGGAAACAACTTGTAGCTTCATTATTGACTAGATTGAAGTTGGAAACAACTTGTAGCTTCATTCCAGACTCGTTTGAAGTTAAAACAACTTGTAGCTTCATTTTCGGTTGTTTGAAATTGGAATCAACTTGTAGTTTCATTCTTGGCTCGTTTGAGCCCGGAAACAACTTGTAGCTTCATTATTGACTAGATTGAAGTTGGAAACAACTTGTAGCTTCATTCCAGACTCGTTTGAAGTTGAAAACAACTTGTAGCTTCATTTTCGGTTGTTTGAAATTGGAATCAACTTGTAGTTTCATTCTTGGCTCGTTTGAGCCCGGAAACAACTTGTAGCTTCATTTTGACTAGATTGAAGTTGGAAACAACTTGTAGCTTCATTCCAGACTCGTTTGAAGTTGAAAACAACTTGTAGCTTCATTTTCGGTTGTTTGAAATTGGAATCAACTTGTAGTTTCATTCTTGGCTCGTTTGAGCCCGGAAACAACTTGTAGCTTCATTATTGACTAGATTGAAGTTGGAAACAACTTGTAGCTTCATTCCAGACTCGTTTGAAGTTGAAAACAACTTGTAGCTTCATTTTCGGTTGTTTGAAATTGGAATCAACTTGTAGTTTCATTCTTGGCTCGTTTGAGCCCGGAAACAACTTGTAGCTTCATTATTGACT
Source organism: Daucus carota subsp. sativus (assembly GCF_001625215.2). NCBI lineage: Eukaryota > Viridiplantae > Streptophyta > Magnoliopsida > Apiales > Apiaceae > Daucus > Daucus carota. The sequence goes on from NC_030383.2 coordinate 25,799,753, forward strand.
AGATTGAAGTTGGAAACAACTTGTAGCTTCATTCCAGACTCGTTTGAAGTTGAAAACAACTTGTAGCTTCATTTTCGGTTGTTTGAAATTGGAATCAACTTGTAGTTTCATTCTTGGCTCGTTTGAGCCCGGAAACAACTTGTAGCTTCATTATTGACTAGATTGAAGTTGGAAACAACTTGTAGCTTCATTCCAGACTCGTTTGAAGTTGAAAACAACTTGTAGCTTCATTTTCGGTTGTTTGAAATTGGAATCAACTTGTAGTTTCATTCTTGGCTCGTTTGAGCCCGGAAACAACTTGTAGCTTCATTATTGACTAGATTGAAGTTGGAAACAACTTGTAGCTTCATTCCAGACTCGTTTGAAGTTGAAAACAACTTGTAGCTTCATTTTCGGTTGTTTGAAATTGGAATCAACTTGTAGTTTCATTCTTGGCTCGTTTGAGCCCGGAAACAACTTGTAGCTTCATTATTGACTAGATTGAAGTTGGAAACAACTTGTAGCTTCATTCCAGACTCGTTTGAAGTTGAAAACAACTTGTAGCTTCATTTTCGGTTGTTTGAAATTGGAATCAACTTGTAGTTTCATTCTTGGCTCGTTTGAGCCCGGAAACAACTTGTAGCTTCATTATTGACTAGATTGAAGTTGGAAACAACTTGTAGCTTCATTCCAGACTCGTTTGAAGTTGAAAACAACTTGTAGCTTCATTTTCGGTTGTTTGAAATTGGAATCAACTTGTAGTTTCATTCTTGGCTCGTTTGAGCCCGGAAACAACTTGTAGCTTCATTATTGACTAGATTGAAGTTGGAAACAACTTGTAGCTTCATTCCAGACTCGTTTGAAGTTGAAAACAACTTGTAGCTTCATTTTCGGTTGTTTGAAATTGGAATCAACTTGTAGTTTCATTCTTGGCTCGTTTGAGCCCGGAAACAACTTGTAGCTTCATTATTGACTAGATTGAAGTTGGAAACAACTTGTAGCTTCATTCCAGACTCGTTTGAAGTTGAAAACAACTTGTAGCTTCATTTTCGGTTGTTTGAAATTGGAATCAACTTGTAGTTTCATTCTTGGCTCGTTTGAGCCCGGAAACAACTTGTAGCTTCATTATTGACTAGATTGAAGTTGGAAACAACTTGTAGCTTCATTCCAGACTCGTTTGAAGTTGAAAACAACTTGTAGCTTCATTTTCGGTTGTTTGAAATTGGAATCAACTTGTAGTTTCATTCTTGGCTCGTTTGAGCCCGGAAACAACTTGTAGCTTCATTATTGACTAGATTGAAGTTGGAAACAACTTGTAGCTTCATTCCAGACTCGTTTGAAGTTGAAAACAACTTGTAGCTTCATTTTCGGTTGTTTGAAATTGGAATCAACTTGTAGTTTCATTCTTGGCTCGTTTGAGCCCGGAAACAACTTGTAGCTTCATTATTGACTAGATTGAAGTTGGAAACAACTTGTAGCTTCATTCCAGACTCGTTTGAAGTTGAAAACAACTTGTAGCTTCATTTTCGGTTGTTTGAAATTGGAATCAACTTGTAGTTTCATTCTTGGCTCGTTTGAGCCCGGAAACAACTTGTAGCTTCATTATTGACTAGATTGAAGTTGGAAACAACTTGTAGCTTCATTCCAGACTCGTTTGAAGTTGAAAACAACATGTAGCTTCATTTTCGGTTGTTTGAAATTGGAATCAACTTGTAGTTTCATTCTTGGCTCGTTTGAGCCCGGAAACAACTTGTAGCTTCATTATTGACTAGATTGAAGTTGGAAACAACTTGTAGCTTCATTCCAGACTCGTTTGAAGTTGAAAACAACTTGTAGCTTCATTTTCGGTTGTTTGAAATTGGAATCAACTTGTAGTTTCATTCTTGGCTCGTTTGAGCCCGGAAACAACTTGTAGCTTCATTATTGACTAGATTGAAGTTGGAAACAACTTGTAGCTTCATTCCAGACTCGTTTGAAGTTGAAAACAACTTGTAGCTTCATTTTCGGTTGTTTGAAATTGGAATCAACTTGTAGTTTCATTCTTGGCTCGTTTGAGCCCGGAAACAACTTGTAGCTTCATTATTGACTAGATTGAAGTTGGAAACAACTTGTAGCTTCATTCCAGACCGTTTGAAGTTGAAAACAACTTGTAGCTTCATTTTCGGTTGTTTGAAATTGGAATCAACTTGTAGTTTCATTCTTGGCTCGTTTGAGCCCGGAAACAACTTGTAGCTTCATTATTGACTAGATTGAAGTTGGAAACAACTTGTAGCTTCATTCCAGACTCGTTTGAAGTTGAAAACAACTTGTAGCTTCATTTTCGGTTGTTTGAAATTGGAATCAACTTGTAGTTTCATTCTTGGCTCGTTTGAGCCCGGAAACAACTTGTAGCTTCATTATTGACTAGATTGAAGTTGGAAACAACTTGTAGCTTCATTCCAGACTCGTTTGAAGTTGAAAACAACTTGTAGCTTCATTTTCGGTTGTTTGAAATTGGAATCAACTTGTAGTTTCATTCTTGGCTCGTTTGAGCCCGGAAACAACTTGTAGCTTCATTATTGACTAGATTGAAGTTGGAAACAACTTGTAGCTTCATTCCAGACTCGTTTGAAGTTGAAAACAACTTGTAGCTTCATTTTCGGTTGTTTGAAATTGGAATCAACTTGTAGTTTCATTCTTGGCTCGTTTGAGCCCGGAAACAACTTGTAGCTTCATTATTGACTAGATTGAAGTTGGAAACAACTTGTAGCTTCATTCCAGACTCGTTTGAAGTTGAAAACAACTTGTAGCTTCATTTTCGGTTGTTTGAAATTGGAATCAACTTGTAGTTTCATTCTTGGCTCGTTTGAGCCCGGAAACAACTTGTAGCTTCATTATTGACTAGATTGAAGTTGGAAACAACTTGTAGCTTCATTCCAGACTCGTTTGAAGTTGAAAACAACTTGTAGCTTCATTTTCGGTTGTTTGAAATTGGAATCAACTTGTAGTTTCATTCTTGGCTCGTTTGAGCCCGGAAACAACTTGTAGCTTCATTATTGACTAGATTGAAGTTGGAAACAACTTGTAGCTTCATTCCAGACTCGTTTGAAGTTGAAAACAACTTGTAGCTTCATTTTCGGTTGTTTGAAATTGGAATCAACTTGTAGTTTCATTCTTGGCTCGTTTGAGCCCGGAAACAACTTGTAGCTTCATTATTGACTAGATTGAAGTTGGAAACAACTTGTAGCTTCATTCCAGACTCGTTTGAAGTTGAAAACAACTTGTAGCTTCATTTTCGGTTGTTTGAAATTGGAATCAACTTGTAGTTTCATTCTTGGCTCGTTTGAGCCCGGAAACAACTTGTAGCTTCATTATTGACTAGATTGAAGTTGGAAACAACTTGTAGCTTCATTCCAGACTCGTTTGAAGTTGAAAACAACTTGTAGCTTCATTTTCGGTTGTTTGAAATTGGAATCAACTTGTAGTTTCATTCTTGGCTCGTTTGAGCCCGGAAACAACTTGTAGCTTCATTATTGACTAGATTGAAGTTGGAAACAACTTGTAGCTTCATTCCAGACTCGTTTGAAGTTGAAAACAACTTGTAGCTTCATTTTCGGTTGTTTGAAATTGGAATCAACTTGTAGTTTCATTCTTGGCTCGTTTGAGCCCGGAAACAACTTGTAGCTTCATTATTGACTAGATTGAAGTTGGAAACAACTTGTAGCTTCATTCCAGACTCGTTTGAAGTTGAAAACAACTTGTAGCTTCATTTTCGGTTGTTTGAAATTGGAATCAACTTGTAGTTTCATTCTTGGCTCGTTTGAGCCCGGAAACAACTTGTAGCTTCATTATTGACTAGATTGAAGTTGGAAACAACTTGTAGCTTCATTCCAGACTCGTTTGAAGTTGAAAACAACTTGTAGCTTCATTTTCGGTTGTTTGAAATTGGAATCAACTTGTAGTTTCATTCTTGGCTCGTTTGAGCCCGGAAACAACTTGTAGCTTCATTATTGACTAGATTGAAGTTGGAAACAACTTGTAGCTTCATTCCAGACTCGTTTGAAGTTGAAAACAACTTGTAGCTTCATTTTCGGTTGTTTGAAATTGGAATCAACTTGTAGTTTCATTCTTGGCTCGTTTGAGCCCGGAAACAACTTGTAGCTTCATTATTGACTAGATTGAAGTTGGAAACAACTTGTAGCTTCATTCCAGACTCGTTTGAAGTTGAAAACAACTTGTAGCTTCATTTTCGGTTGTTTGAAATTGGAATCAACTTGTAGTTTCATTCTTGGCTCGTTTGAGCCCGGAAACAACTTGTAGCTTCATTATTGACTAGATTGAAGTTGGAAACAACTTGTAGCTTCATTCCAGACTCGTTTGAAGTTGAAAACAACTTGTAGCTTCATTTTCGGTTGTTTGAAATTGGAATCAACTTGTAGTTTCATTCTTGGCTCGTTTGAGCCCGGAAACAACTTGTAGCTTCATTATTGACTAGATTGAAGTTGGAAACAACTTGTAGCTTCATTCCAGACTCGTTTGAAGTTGAAAACAACTTGTAGCTTCATTTTCGGTTGTTTGAAATTGGAATCAACTTGTAGTTTCATTCTTGGCTCGTTTGAGCCCGGAAACAACTTGTAGCTTCATTATTGACTAGATTGAAGTTGGAAACAACTTGTAGCTTCATTCCAGACTCGTTTGAAGTTGAAAACAACTTGTAGCTTCATTTTCGGTTGTTTGAAATTGGAATCAACTTGTAGTTTCATTCTTGGCTCGTTTGAGCCCGGAAACAACTTGTAGCTTCATTATTGACTAGATTGAAGTTGGAAACAACTTGTAGCTTCATTCCAGACTCGTTTGAAGTTGAAAACAACTTGTAGCTTCATTTTCGGTTGTTTGAAATTGGAATCAACTTGTAGTTTCATTCTTGGCTCGTTTGAGCCCGGAAACAACTTGTAGCTTCATTATTGACTAGATTGAAGTTGGAAACAACTTGTAGCTTCATTCCAGACTCGTTTGAAGTTGAAAACAACTTGTAGCTTCATTTTCGGTTGTTTGAAATTGGAATCAACTTGTAGTTTCATTCTTGGCTCGTTTGAGCCCGGAAACAACTTGTAGCTTCATTATTGACTAGATTGAAGTTGGAAACAACTTGTAGCTTCATTCCAGACTCGTTTGAAGTTGAAAACAACTTGTAGCTTCATTTTCGGTTGTTTGAAATTGGAATCAACTTGTAGTTTCATTCTTGGCTCGTTTGAGCCCGGAAACAACTTGTAGCTTCATTATTGACTAGATTGAAGTTGGAAACAACTTGTAGCTTCATTCCAGACTCGTTTGAAGTTGAAAACAACTTGTAGCTTCATTTTCGGTTGTTTGAAATTGGAATCAACTTGTAGTTTCATTCTTGGCTCGTTTGAGCCCGGAAACAACTTGTAGCTTCATTATTGACTAGATTGAAGTTGGAAACAACTTGTAGCTTCATTCCAGACTCGTTTGAAGTTGAAAACAACTTGTAGCTTCATTTTCGGTTGTTTGAAATTGGAATCAACTTGTAGTTTCATTCTTGGCTCGTTTGAGCCCGGAAACAACTTGTAGCTTCATTATTGACTAGATTGAAGTTGGAAACAACTTGTAGCTTCATTCCAGACTCGTTTGAAGTTGAAAACAACTTGTAGCTTCATTTTCGGTTGTTTGAAATTGGAATCAACTTGTAGTTTCATTCTTGGCTCGTTTGAGCCCGGAAACAACTTGTAGCTTCATTATTGACTAGATTGAAGTTGGAAACAACTTGTAGCTTCATTCCAGACTCGTTTGAAGTTGAAAACAACTTGTAGCTTCATTTTCGGTTGTTTGAAATTGGAATCAACTTGTAGTTTCATTCTTGGCTCGTTTGAGCCCGGAAACAACTTGTAGCTTCATTATTGACTAGATTGAAGTTGGAAACAACTTGTAGCTTCATTCCAGACTCGTTTGAAGTTGAAAACAACTTGTAGCTTCATTTTCGGTTGTTTGAAATTGGAATCAACTTGTAGTTTCATTCTTGGCTCGTTTGAGCCCGGAAACAACTTGTAGCTTCATTATTGACTAGATTGAAGTTGGAAACAACTTGTAGCTTCATTCCAGACTCGTTTGAAGTTGAAAACAACTTGTAGCTTCATTTTCGGTTGTTTGAAATTGGAATCAACTTGTAGTTTCATTCTTGGCTCGTTTGAGCCCGGAAACAACTTGTAGCTTCATTATTGACTAGATTGAAGTTGGAAACAACTTGTAGCTTCATTCCAGACTCGTTTGAAGTTGAAAACAACTTGTAGCTTCATTTTCGGTTGTTTGAAATTGGAATCAACTTGTAGTTTCATTCTTGGCTCGTTTGAGCCCGGAAACAACTTGTAGCTTCATTATTGACTAGATTGAAGTTGGAAACAACTTGTAGCTTCATTCCAGACTCGTTTGAAGTTGAAAACAACTTGTAGCTTCATTTTCGGTTGTTTGAAATTGGAATCAACTTGTAGTTTCATTCTTGGCTCGTTTGAGCCCGGAAACAACTTGTAGCTTCATTATTGACTAGATTGAAGTTGGAAACAACTTGTAGCTTCATTCCAGACTCGTTTGAAGTTGAAAACAACTTGTAGCTTCATTTTCGGTTGTTTGAAATTGGAATCAACTTGTAGTTTCATTCTTGGCTCGTTTGAGCCCGGAAACAACTTGTAGCTTCATTATTGACTAGATTGAAGTTGGAAACAACTTGTAGCTTCATTCCAGACTCGTTTGAAGTTGAAAACAACTTGTAGCTTCATTTTCGGTTGTTTGAAATTGGAATCAACTTGTAGTTTCATTCTTGGCTCGTTTGAGCCCGGAAACAACTTGTAGCTTCATTATTGACTAGATTGAAGTTGGAAACAACTTGTAGCTTCATTCCAGACTCGTTTGAAGTTGAAAACAACTTGTAGCTTCATTTTCGGTTGTTTGAAATTGGAATCAACTTGTAGTTTCATTCTTGGCTCGTTTGAGCCCGGAAACAACTTGTAGCTTCATTATTGACTAGATTGAAGTTGGAAACAACTTGTAGCTTCATTCCAGACTCGTTTGAAGTTGAAAACAACTTGTAGCTTCATTTTCGGTTGTTTGAAATTGGAATCAACTTGTAGTTTCATTCTTGGCTCGTTTGAGCCCGGAAACAACTTGTAGCTTCATTATTGACTAGATTGAAGTTGGAAACAACTTGTAGCTTCATTCCAGACTCGTTTGAAGTTGAAAACAACTTGTAGCTTCATTTTCGGTTGTTTGAAATTGGAATCAACTTGTAGTTTCATTCTTGGCTCGTTTGAGCCCGGAAACAACTTGTAGCTTCATTATTGACTAGATTGAAGTTGGAAACAACTTGTAGCTTCATTCCAGACTCGTTTGAAGTTGAAAACAACTTGTAGCTTCATTTTCGGTTGTTTGAAATTGGAATCAACTTGTAGTTTCATTCTTGGCTCGTTTGAGCCCGGAAACAACTTGTAGCTTCATTATTGACTAGATTGAAGTTGGAAACAACTTGTAGCTTCATTCCAGACTCGTTTGAAGTTGAAAACAACTTGTAGCTTCATTTTCGGTTGTTTGAAATTGGAATCAACTTGTAGTTTCATTCTTGGCTCGTTTGAGCCCGGAAACAACTTGTAGCTTCATTATTGACTAGATTGAAGTTGGAAACAACTTGTAGCTTCATTCCAGACTCGTTTGAAGTTGAAAACAACTTGTAGCTTCATTTTCGGTTGTTTGAAATTGGAATCAACTTGTAGTTTCATTCTTGGCTCGTTTGAGCCCGGAAACAACTTGTAGCTTCATTATTGACTAGATTGAAGTTGGAAACAACTTGTAGCTTCATTCCAGACTCGTTTGAAGTTGAAAACAACTTGTAGCTTCATTTTCGGTTGTTTGAAATTGGAATCAACTTGTAGTTTCATTCTTGGCTCGTTTGAGCCCGGAAACAACTTGTAGCTTCATTATTGACTAGATTGAAGTTGGAAACAACTTGTAGCTTCATTCCAGACTCGTTTGAAGTTGAAAACAACTTGTAGCTTCATTTTCGGTTGTTTGAAATTGGAATCAACTTGTAGTTTCATTCTTGGCTCGTTTGAGCCCGGAAACAACTTGTAGCTTCATTATTGACTAGATTGAAGTTGGAAACAACTTGTAGCTTCATTCCAGACTCGTTTGAAGTTGAAAACAACTTGTAGCTTCATTTTCGGTTGTTTGAAATTGGAATCAACTTGTAGTTTCATTCTTGGCTCGTTTGAGCCCGGAAACAACTTGTAGCTTCATTATTGACTAGATTGAAGTTGGAAACAACTTGTAGCTTCATTCCAGACTCGTTTGAAGTTGAAAACAACTTGTAGCTTCATTTTCGGTTGTTTGAAATTGGAATCAACTTGTAGTTTCATTCTTGGCTCGTTTGAGCCCGGAAACAACTTGTAGCTTCATTATTGACTAGATTGAAGTTGGAAACAACTTGTAGCTTCATTCCAGACTCGTTTGAAGTTGAAAACAACTTGTAGCTTCATTTTCGGTTGTTTGAAATTGGAATCAACTTGTAGTTTCATTCTTGGCTCGTTTGAGCCCGGAAACAACTTGTAGCTTCATTATTGACTAGATTGAAGTTGGAAACAACTTGTAGCTTCATTCCAGACTCGTTTGAAGTTGAAAACAACTTGTAGCTTCATTTTCGGTTGTTTGAAATTGGAATCAACTTGTAGTTTCATTCTTGGCTCGTTTGAGCCCGGAAACAACTTGTAGCTTCATTATTGACTAGATTGAAGTTGGAAACAACTTGTAGCTTCATTCCAGACTCGTTTGAAGTTGAAAACAACTTGTAGCTTCATTTTCGGTTGTTTGAAATTGGAATCAACTTGTAGTTTCATTCTTGGCTCGTTTGAGCCCGGAAACAACTTGTAGCTTCATTATTGACTAGATTGAAGTTGGAAACAACTTGTAGCTTCATTCCAGACTCGTTTGAAGTTGAAAACAACTTGTAGCTTCATTTTCGGTTGTTTGAAATTGGAATCAACTTGTAGTTTCATTCTTGGCTCGTTTGAGCCCGGAAACAACTTGTAGCTTCATTATTGACTAGATTGAAGTTGGAAACAACTTGTAGCTTCATTCCAGACTCGTTTGAAGTTGAAAACAACTTGTAGCTTCATTTTCGGTTGTTTGAAATTGGAATCAACTTGTAGTTTCATTCTTGGCTCGTTTGAGCCCGGAAACAACTTGTAGCTTCATTATTGACTAGATTGAAGTTGGAAACAACTTGTAGCTTCATTCCAGACTCGTTTGAAGTTGAAAACAACTTGTAGCTTCATTTTCGGTTGTTTGAAATTGGAATCAACTTGTAGTTTCATTCTTGGCTCGTTTGAGCCCGGAAACAACTTGTAGCTTCATTATTGACTAGATTGAAGTTGGAAACAACTTGTAGCTTCATTCCAGACTCGTTTGAAGTTGAAAACAACTTGTAGCTTCATTTTCGGTTGTTTGAAATTGGAATCAACTTGTAGTTTCATTCTTGGCTCGTTTGAGCCCGGAAACAACTTGTAGCTTCATTATTGACTAGATTGAAGTTGGAAACAACTTGTAGCTTCATTCCAGACTCGTTTGAAGTTGAAAACAACTTGTAGCTTCATTTTCGGTTGTTTGAAATTGGAATCAACTTGTAGTTTCATTCTTGGCTCGTTTGAGCCCGGAAACAACTTGTAGCTTCATTATTGACTACATTGAAGTTGGAAACAACTTGTAGCTTCATTCCAGACTCGTTTGAAGTTGAAAACAACTTGTAGCTTCATTTTCGGTTGTTTGAAATTGGAATCAACTTGTAGTTTCATTCTTGGCTCGTTTGAGCCCGGAAACAACTTGTAGCTTCATTTTGACTACATTGAAGTTGGAAACAACTTGTAGCTTCATTCCAGACTCGTTTGAAGTTGAAAACAACATGTAGCTTCATTTTCGGTTGTTTGAAATTGGAATCAACTTGTAGTTTCATTCTTGGCTCGTTTGAGCCCGGAAACAACTTGTAGCTTCATTATTGACTAGATTGAAGTTGGAAACAACTTGTAGCTTCATTCCAGACTCGTTTGAAGTTGAAAACAACTTGTAGCTTCATTTTCGGTTGTTTGAAATTGGAATCAACTTGTAGTTTCATTCTTGGCTCGTTTGAGCCCGGAAACAACTTGTAGCTTCATTATTGACTAGATTGAAGTTGGAAACAACTTGTAGCTTCATTCCAGACTCGTTTGAAGTTGAAAACAACTTGTAGCTTCATTTTCGGTTGTTTGAAATTGGAATCAACTTGTAGTTTCATTCTTGGCTCGTTTGAGCCCGGAAACAACTTGTAGCTTCATTATTGACTAGATTGAAGTTGGAAACAACTTGTAGCTTCATTCCAGACTCGTTTGAAGTTGAAAACAACTTGTAGCTTCATTTTCGGTTGTTTGAAATTGGAATCAACTTGTAGTTTCATTCTTGGCTCGTTTGAGCCCGGAAACAACTTGTAGCTTCATTATTGACTAGATTGAAGTTGGAAACAACTTGTAGCTTCATTCCAGACTCGTTTGAAGTTGAAAACAACTTGTAGCTTCATTTTCGGTTGTTTGAAATTGGAATCAACTTGTAGTTTCATTCTTGGCTCGTTTGAGCCCGGAAACAACTTGTAGCTTCATTATTGACTAGATTGAAGTTGGAAACAACTTGTAGCTTCATTCCAGACTCGTTTGAAGTTGAAAACAACTTGTAGCTTCATTTTCGGTTGTTTGAAATTGGAATCAACTTGTAGTTTCATTCTTGGCTCGTTTGAGCCCGGAAACAACTTGTAGCTTCATTATTGACTAGATTGAAGTTGGAAACAACTTGTAGCTTCATTCCAGACTCGTTTGAAGTTGAAAACAACTTGTAGCTTCATTTTCGGTTGTTTGAAATTGGAATCAACTTGTAGTTTCATTCTTGGCTCGTTTGAGCCCGGAAACAACTTGTAGCTTCATTATTGACTAGATTGAAGTTGGAAACAACTTGTAGCTTCATTCCAGACTCGTTTGAAGTTGAAAACAACTTGTAGCTTCATTTTCGGTTGTTTGAAATTGGAATCAACTTGTAGTTTCATTCTTGGCTCGTTTGAGCCCGGAAACAACTTGTAGCTTCATTATTGACTAGATTGAAGTTGGAAACAACTTGTAGCTTCATTCCAGACTCGTTTGAAGTTGAAAACAACTTGTAGCTTCATTTTCGGTTGTTTGAAATTGGAATCAACTTGTAGTTTCATTCTTGGCTCGTTTGAGCCCGGAAACAACTTGTAGCTTCATTATTGACTAGATTGAAGTTGGAAACAACTTGTAGCTTCATTCCAGACTCGTTTGAAGTTGAAAACAACTTGTAGCTTCATTTTCGGTTGTTTGAAATTGGAATCAACTTGTAGTTTCATTCTTGGCTCGTTTGAGCCCGGAAACAACTTGTAGCTTCATTATTGACTAGATTGAAGTTGGAAACAACTTGTAGCTTCATTCCAGACTCGTTTGAAGTTGAAAACAACTTGTAGCTTCATTTTCGGTTGTTTGAAATTGGAATCAACTTGTAGTTTCATTCTTGGCTCGTTTGAGCCCGGAAACAACTTGTAGCTTCATTATTGACTAGATTGAAGTTGGAAACAACTTGTAGCTTCATTCCAGACTCGTTTGAAGTTGAAAACAACTTGTAGCTTCATTTTCGGTTGTTTGAAATTGGAATCAACTTGTAGTTTCATTCTTGGCTCGTTTGAGCCCGGAAACAACTTGTAGCTTCATTATTGACTAGATTGAAGTTGGAAACAACTTGTAGCTTCATTCCAGACTCGTTTGAAGTTGAAAACAACTTGTAGCTTCATTTTCGGTTGTTTGAAATTGGAATCAACTTGTAGTTTCATTCTTGGCTCGTTTGAGCCCGGAAACAACTTGTAGCTTCATTATTGACTAGATTGAAGTTGGAAACAACTTGTAGCTTCATTCCAGACTCGTTTGAAGTTGAAAACAACTTGTAGCTTCATTTTCGGTTGTTTGAAATTGGAATCAACTTGTAGTTTCATTCTTGGCTCGTTTGAGCCCGGAAACAACTTGTAGCTTCATTATTGACTAGATTGAAGTTGGAAACAACTTGTAGCTTCATTCCAGACTCGTTTGAAGTTGAAAACAACTTGTAGCTTCATTTTCGGTTGTTTGAAATTGGAATCAACTTGTAGTTTCATTCTTGGCTCGTTTGAGCCCGGAAACAACTTGTAGCTTCATTATTGACTAGATTGAAGTTGGAAACAACTTGTAGCTTCATTCCAGACTCGTTTGAAGTTGAAAACAACTTGTAGCTTCATTTTCGGTTGTTTGAAATTGGAATCAACTTGTAGTTTCATTCTTGGCTCGTTTGAGCCCGGAAACAACTTGTAGCTTCATTATTGACTAGATTGAAGTTGGAAACAACTTGTAGCTTCATTCCAGACTCGTTTGAAGTTGAAAACAACTTGTAGCTTCATTTTCGGTTGTTTGAAATTGGAATCAACTTGTAGTTTCATTCTTGGCTCGTTTGAGCCCGGAAACAACTTGTAGCTTCATTATTGACTAGATTGAAGTTGGAAACAACTTGTAGCTTCATTCCAGACTCGTTTGAAGTTGAAAACAACTTGTAGCTTCATTTTCGGTTGTTTGAAATTGGAATCAACTTGTAGTTTCATTCTTGGCTCGTTTGAGCCCGGAAACAACTTGTAGCTTCATTATTGACTAGATTGAAGTTGGAAACAACTTGTAGCTTCATTCCAGACTCGTTTGAAGTTGAAAACAACTTGTAGCTTCATTTTCGGTTGTTTGAAATTGGAATCAACTTGTAGTTTCATTCTTGGCTCGTTTGAGCCCGGAAACAACTTGTAGCTTCATTATTGACTAGATTGAAGTTGGAAACAACTTGTAGCTTCATTCCAGACTCGTTTGAAGTTGAAAACAACTTGTAGCTTCATTTTCGGTTGTTTGAAATTGGAATCAACTTGTAGTTTCATTCTTTGCTCGTTTGAGCCCGGAACAACACTTGTAGCTTCATTATTGACTAGATTGAAGTGGTAAACAACTTGTAGCTTCATTCCAGACTCGTTTGAAGTTAATACAACATGTAGCTTCATTTTCGGTTGTTTGAAATTGGAATCAACTTGTAGTTTCATTCTTGACTCGTTTGAGCCGGAAACAACGTTGTAGCTTCATTATTGACTAGATTGAAGTTGGAAACAACTTGTAGCTTCATTCCAGACTTCGTTTGAAGTTGAAAACAACTTGTAGCTTCATTTTCGGTTGTTTGAATTGGAATCAACTTGTAGTTTCATTCTTGCCTCGTTTGAGCCGGAAACAACTTGTAGCTTCATATTGACTAGATTGAAGTTGGAAACAACTTGTAGCTTCATTCCAGACTCGTTTGAAGTTGAAAACAACTTGTAGCTTCATTTTCGGTTGTTAGAAATTGGAATCAACTTGTAGTTTCATTCTTGGCTCGTTTGAGCCCGAAACAACTTGTAGCTTCATTATTGACTAGATTGAAGTTGGAAACAACTTGTAGCTTCATTCCAGACCCGTTTGAAGTTTAAAACAACATGTAGCTTCATTTTCGGTTGTTTGAAATTGGAATCAACTTGTAGTTCATTCTTTTGGCTCGTTTGAGCCCGGAAACAACTTGTAGCTTCATTATTGACTACATTGAAGTTGGAAACAACTTGTAAGCGTCATTCCAGACTCGTTTGAAGTTGAAACAACATGTAGCTTCATTTTTCGGTTGTTTGAATTGGAATCAACTTGTAGTTTCATTCTTTGGCTCGTTTGAGCCCGGAAACAACTTGTAGCTTCATTATTGACTACATTGAAGTTGGAAACAACTTGTAGCTTCATTCCAGACTCGTTTGAAGTTAAATAAAACATGTAGCTTCATTTTTCGGTTGTTTGAAATTGGAATCAACTTGTAGTTCATTCTTGGCTCGTTTGAGCCCGGAAACAAGTTGTTTCTTAATTTGACTACATTGAAGTTGGAAACAACTTGTAAAAGCTTCATTCCAGACTCGTTTGAAGTTGAAAACAACATGTAGCTTCATTTTCGGTGTTAGAAATTGGAATCAACTTGTAGTTTCATTCTTTGCTCGTTTGAGCCCGGAAACAACTTGTAGCTTCATTATTGACTAGATGAAGTTGGAAACAACTTGTAGGCTTCATTCCAGACTCGTTTGAAAGTTAAATAAAACATGTAGCTTCATTTTCGGTTGTTTGAAATTGGAATCACTTGTAGTTTCATTCTTGACTCGTTTAGCCCGGAAACAAGTTGTAGCTTAATTTTGACTACATTGAAGTTGGAAACAACTTTAGCTTCATTCCAGACTCGTTTGAAGTTGAAAACAACATTGTAGCTTCCATTTTCGGATGTTTAGAAATTGGAATCACTTGTAGTTTCATTCTTTGCTCGTTTGAGCCCGGAAAAACTTGTAGCTTCATTATTGACTAGATTGAAGTGGTAAACAACTTTTAGCTTCATTCCAGACTCGTTGAAGTTGAAAACAACTTGTAGCTTCATTTTCGGTTGTTTGAAATTGTAATCAACTTGTAGTTTCATTCTTGGCTCGTTTGAGCCCGGAAACAACTTGTAGCTTCATTATTGACTAGATTGAAGTTGGAAACAACTTGTAGCTCATTCCAAACTCGTTTGGATTTTAAAACAACTTGTAGCTTCATTTTCGGGTTGTTTGAAATGGGAATCACTTGAGTTTTTATTCTCTGACTCGTTTGAGCCGGAAACAACTTGTAGCTTCATTATTGACTAGATTGAAGTTGGAAACACTTGTAGCTTCATTCCAGACTCGTTTGAAGTTGAAAACAACATGTAGCTTAATTTTCGTTGTTAGAAATTGGAATCAACTTGTAGTTTCATTCGTTGGCTCGTTTGAGCCCGGAAACAACTTGTAGCTTACATTATTGACTACATTGAAGTTGGAAAACAACTTGGTCAGCTTCATTCCAGACTCGTTTGAAGTTGAAAACAACTTGTAGCTTCATTTTCGGTTGTTTGAAATTGGAATCAACTTGTAGTTTCATTCTTGGCTCGTTTGAGCCCGGAAACAACTTGTAGCTTCATTATTGACTAGATTGAAGTTGGAAACAACTTGTAGCTTCATTCCAGACTCGTTTGAAGTTGAAAACAACTTGTAGCTTCATTTTCGGTTGTTTGAAATTGGAATCAACTTGTAGTTTCATTCTTGGCTCGTTTGAGCCCGGAAACAACTTGTAGCTTCATTATTGACTACATTGAAGTTGGAAACAACTTGTAGCTTCATTCCAGACTCGTTTGAAGTTGAAAACAACTTGTAGCTTCATTTTCGGTTGTTTGAAATTGGAATCAACTTGTAGTTTCATTCTTGGCTCGTTTGAGCCCGGAAACAACTTGTAGCTTCATTATTGACTAGATTGAAGTTGGAAACAACTTGTAGCTTCATTCCAGACTCGTTTGAAGTTGAAACACATGTAGATCGTCATTTTCGGTTGTTTGAAATTGGAATCAACTTGTAGTTTCATTCTTGCTCGTTTGAGCCCGGAAACAACTTGTAGCTTCATTTTGACTAGATTGAAGTTGGAAACAACTTGTAGCTTCATTCCAGACTCGTTTGAAGTTTAAAAAAACATGTGTAGCTTCATTTTCGGTTGTTTGAAATTGGAATCAACTTGTAGTTTATTCCATTCTTGACTCGTTTGAGCCCGGAAACAACTTGTAGCTTCATTATTGACTAGATTGAAGTTGGAAACAACTTGTAGCTTCATTCCAGACGTCGTTTGAAGTTGAAATACAACAGGTAGCTTCATTTTCGGTTGTTTAGAATTGGAATCAACTTGTAGTTTCATTCTTGCTCGTTTGAGCCCGAAACAACTTGTAGCTTCATTATGACTACATTGAAGTTGGAAACAACTTGTAGCTTCATTCCAGACTCGTTTGAAGTTGAAAACAACTTGTAGCTTCATTTTCGGTTGTTTGAAATTTGGAATCAACTTGGTAGTTTCATTCTTGGCTCGTTTGAGCCCGGAAACAACTTGTAGCTTCATTATTGACTAGATTGAAGTTGGAAACAACTTGTAGCTTCATTCCAGACTCGTTTGAAGTTGAAAACAACATTGTAGCTTCATTTTCGGTTGTTTGAAATTGGAATCAACGTGTAGTTTCATTCTTTGCTCGTTTGAGCCCGGAAACAACTTGTAGCTTCATTATTGACTACATTGAAGTTGGAAACAACTTGTAGCTTCATTCCAGACTCGTTTGAAGTTGAAAAAAACATGTAGCTTCATTTTCGGTTGTTGAAATGGAATCAACTTGTAGTTTCATTCTTGGCTCGTTTGAGCCCGGAAACAAGTTGTAGCTTAATTATTGACTACATTGAAGTTGGAAACAACTTGTAGCTTTCATTCCAGACTCGTTGAAGTTAAACAAACATGTAGCTTCATTTTCGGTTGTTTGAAATTGGAATCAACTTGTAGTTTCATTCTTTTGCTCGTTTGAGCCCGGAACACTTGTAGCTTCATTATTGACTACATTGAAGTTGGAAACAACTTGTAGCTTCATTCCAGACTCGTTTGAAGTAAATAAAACTGTAGCTTCATTTTCGGTTGTTTGAAATTGGAATCACACTTGTAGTTTCATTCTTGGCCTCGTTTGAGCCCGGAAACAAGTTGTAGCTTAATTTTGACTAGATTGAAGTTGGAAACAACTTGTACCGCTTCATTCCAGACCTCGTTTGAAGTTGAAAACACCTGTAGCTTCATTTTCGGTTTGTTTGAAAATTGGAAATCAACTTGTAGTTTCATTCTTTGCTCGTTTGAGCCCGGAAACAACTTGTAGCTTCATTATTGACTAGATTGAAGTTGTAAACAACTTGTAGCTTCATTCCAGACCCGTTTGAAGTTGGAAACAACTTGTAGCTTCATTTTCGGTTGTTTATGAAATTGAATCAACTTGTAGGTTCATTCTTGGCTCGTTTGAGCCCGGAAACAACTTGTAGCTTCATTTTGACTAGATTGAAGTTGGAAACAACTTGTAGCTTCATTCCAGACTCCGTTTGAAGTTGAAAACAACTTGTAGCTTCATTTCGGTTGTTTGAAATTGGAATCACTTGTAGTTTTCAATTCCTTGCCTCTTTGAGCCCGGAAACAACT
Organism: Daucus carota subsp. sativus; assembly: GCF_001625215.2. NCBI lineage: Eukaryota > Viridiplantae > Streptophyta > Magnoliopsida > Apiales > Apiaceae > Daucus > Daucus carota. Next base: position 25,816,909 of record NC_030383.2, read on the forward strand.
TGTAGCTTCATTATTGACTATATTGAAGTTGGAAACAACTTTTAGCTTCATTCCAGACTCGTTTGAAGTTGAAAACAACATGTAGCTTCATTTTCGGTTGTTTGAAATTGGAATCAACTTGTAGTTTTCATTCTTGGCTCGTTTGAGCCCGGAAACACGTGTAAGCTTCATTTTGGACTACGATTGAAGTTGGAAACAACTTGTAGCTTCATTCCAGACTCGTTTGAAGTTTAAACAAACCTGTAGCGTCATTTTCGGTTGTTTGAAATTGGGATCAACTTGTAGTTTTCATTCTGCTCTTTTGAGCCCGGAACAAGTTGGTAGCTTCATTATTGACTAGATTGAAGTTGAAACAACTTGTAGCTTCATTCCAAGACTCGTTTGAAGTTGAAAACAACATGTAGCTTCATTTTCGTTGTTTGAAATTGAATCAACTTGTAGTTTCATTCTTTGGCTCGTTTGAGCCCGGAAACAACTTGTAGCTTCATTATTGACTAATTGAAGTTTGAAACAACTTGTAGCTTCATTCCAGACTCGTTTGAAGTTAAATAAAACTGTACTTCATTTTCGGTTGTTTGAAATTGGAATCAACTTGTAGTTTCATTCTTGGCTCGTTTGAGCCCGGAAACAGTTGTAGCTTTATTTTGACTACATTGAAGTTGGAAACACTTGTAGCTTCATTCCAGACTCGTTTGAAGTTGAAAACAACATGTAGCTTCATTTTCGTTGTTTGAAATTGGAATCAACTTGTAGTTTTCATCTTGGCGCGTTTGAGCCCGGAAACAACTTGTAGCTTCATTATTGACTAGATTGAAGTTGGAAACAACTTGTAGCTTCATTCCAGACTCGTTTGAAGTTGAAATACACATGTAGCTTCATTTTCGGTTGTTTGAAATTGGAATCAACTTGTAGTTTCATTCTTGACTCGTTTGAGCCCGGAACAAGTTGTAGCTTCATTATTGACTACGATTGAAGTTGGAAACAACTTGTAGCTTCATTCCAGACTCGTTTGAAGTTGAAAACAACATGTAGCTTCATTTTCGGTTGTTTGAAATTGGAATCAACTTGTAGTTCATTCTTGGCTCGTTTGAGCCCGGAAAACAACTTGTAGCTTCATTATTGACTAGATTGAAGTTGGAAACAACTTGTAGCTTCATTCCAGACCCGTTTGAAGTTAAGAAAACAATGTAGCTTCATTTTCGGTTGTTTGAAATTGGAATCAACTTGTAGTTTCATTCTTGGCTCGTTTGAGCCCGGAAACAACTTTGTAGCTTAATTATTGACTACATTGAAGTTGGAAACAACTTGTAGCTTCATTCCAGACTCGTTTGAAGTTGAAAACAACTTGTAGCTTCAGTTTTCGGTTGTTTGAAATTGGAATCACTTGTATCTTCATTCTTGGCTCGTTTGAGCCCGGAAACAACTTGTAGCTTCATTATTGACTACATTGAAGTTGAAAACAACTTGTAGCTTCATTCCAGACTCCGTTTGAAGTTAAATAAAACTGTAGCTGTCATTTTCGGTTGTTTGAAATTGGAATCAACTTGTAGTTTCATTCTTGCTCGTTTGAGCCCGGAAACACTTGTAGCTTATTTTTGACTAGATTGAAGTTGGAAACAACTTGCAGCTTCATTCCAGACCGTTTGAGAGTGAAAACAACATTTAGCTTCATTTTCGGATGTTTGAAATTGGAATCAACTTGTAGTTTTCATTCTCTTGCTCGTTTGAGCCCGGAAACAACTTGTAGCTTCATTATTGGACTAATTGAAGTTGTAAAAACTTTTAGCTTCATTCCGACTCGTTGAAGTTGAAAACAACTTGTAGCTTCATTTTCGGTTGTTGAAATTTGGAATCCACTTGTAGTTTCATTCTTGCTCTTTTGAGCCCGGAAACAACTTGTAGCTTCATTATTGACTAGATTGAAGTGGGAAACAACTTTAGCTTCATTCCAGACCCGTTTGAAGTTGAAAACAACTTGTAGCCTTCATTTTCGGTTGTTTGAAATTGGAATCAAACTTGTAGCTTCATTCTTGGCTCGTTTGAGCCCGGAAACAACTTGTAGCTTAATTTGACTACAGTGAAGTTGGAAACCAATTTGTAGCTTCATTCCAGACTAGTTTGAAGTTAATAAAACATGTAGCTTCATTTTCGGTTGTTTGAAATTGGAATCAACTTGTAGTTTTCATTCTTGGCTCTGTTGAGCCCGGAAACACTTGTAGCTTCATTATTTGACTAGATTGAAGTTGGAAACAACTTGTAGCTTCATTCCAGACCCTGTTGAAGTTGAAAACAACATGTAGCTTCATTTTCGGTTGTTTGGAAATTTGAATCAACTTGTAGTTTCATTCTTGGCTCGTTTGACCCGGAAACAACTTTAGCTTCATTATTGACTAGATTGAAGTTGAAACAACTTGTAGCTTCATTCCAGACCCGTTTGAAGTTAAAACAACTTGTAGCTTCATGTCGGTTGTTTGAAATTGGAATCAAACTTGTAGCTTTCATTCTTGGCTCGTTTGAGCCCGGAAACAACGTGTACTTAATTTTTGATACATTGAAGTTGGAAACAACTTGTAGCTTCATTCCAGACTCGTTTGAAGTTAAATAAAAACATGGTAGCTCATTTTCGGTTGTTTGAAATTGGAATCAACTTGTAGTTTCTCATTCTTGCTCGTTTGAGCCCGGAAACAAGTTGTAGCTTAATTTTGACCTAAATTGAAGTTGGAAACAACTTGCAGCTTCATTCCAGACTCGTTTGAAGTTGAAAAAACAACATGTAGCTCATTTTCGGTTGTTAGAAATTGGAATCAACTTGTAGTTTCATTCTTGGCTCGTTTGAGCCCGGAAACAACTTGTAGCTTCATTATTGACTAGATTGAAGTTGGAAACAACTTGTAGCTTCATTCCAGACTCGTTTGAAGTTGAAAACAACTTGTAGCTTCATTTTCGGTTGTTTGAAATTGGAATCAACTTGTAGTTTCATTCTTGGCTCGTTTGAGCCCGGAAACAACTTGTAGCTTCATTATTGACTAGATTGAAGTTGGAAACAACTTGTAGCTTCATTCCAGACTCGTTTGAAGTTGAAAACAACTTGTAGCTTCATTTTCGGTTGTTTGAAATTGGAATCAACTTGTAGTTTCATTCTTGGCTCGTTTGAGCCCGGAAACAACTTGTAGCTTCATTATTGACTAGATTGAAGTTGGAAACAACTTGTAGCTTCATTCCAGACTCGTTTGAAGTTGAAAACAACTTGTAGCTTCATTTTCGGTTGTTTGAAATTGGAATCAACTTGTAGTTTCATTCTTGGCTCGTTTGACCCGGAAACAAGTTGTAGCTTAATTTTGACTACATTGAAGTTGGGAAACAACTTGCAGCTTCATTCCAGACTCGTTTGAAGTTGAAAACAACATGTAGCTTCATTTTCGTTGTTTGAAATTGGAATCAACTTGTAGTTCATTCTTTGCTCGTTTGAGCCCGGAAACACTTGTAGCTTCATTATTGACTAGATTGAAGTTGTAAACAACTTGTAGCTTCATTCCAGACTCGTTTGAAGTTGAAACAACTTGTAGCTTCATTTTCGGTTGTTTGAAATTTGAATCAACTTGTAGTTTCATTCTTGGCTCGTTTTGAGCCCGGAAACAACTTGTAGCTTCATATTGACTAGATTGAAGTTGGAAACAACTTGTAGCTTCATTCCAGACCCGTTTGAAGTTGAAAACAACATTGTAGCTTCATTTTCGGTTGTTGAAATTGGAATCAACTTGTAGCTTCATTCTTGGCTCGTTTGAGCCCGGAAACAACTTGTAGGCTTACTTATTGACTACATTGAAGTTGGAAACAACTTTAGCTTCATTCCAGACTCGTTTGAAGGTTAAATAAAACATGTAGCTTCATTTTCGGTTGTTGAAATTGGAATCAACTTGTAGTTTCATTCTGGCTCGTTTGAGCCCGGAAACAACTTGTAGCTTCATTATTGACTAGATTGAAGTTGGAAACAACTTGTAGCTTCATTCCAGACTCGTTTGAAGTTGAAAACAACTTGTAGCTTCATTTTCGGTTGTTTGAAATTGGAATCAACTTGTAGTTTCATTCTTGGCTCGTTTGAGCCCGGAAACAACTTGTAGCTTCATTATTGACTAGATTGAAGTTGGAAACAACTTGTAGCTTCATTCCAGACTCGTTTGAAGTTGAAAACAACTTGTAGCTTCATTTTCGGTTGTTTGAAATTGGAATCAACTTGTAGTTTCATTCTTGGCTCGTTTGAGCCCGGAAACAACTTGTAGCTTCATTATTGACTAGATTGAAGTTGGAAACAACTTGTAGCTTCATTCCAGACTCGTTTGAAGTTGAAAAAACTTGTAGCTTCATTTTCGGTTGTTTGAAATTGGAATCAACTTGTAGTTTCATTCTTGGCTCGTTTGAGCCCGGAAACAACTTGTAGCTTCATTATTGACTAGATTGAAGTTGGAAACAACTTGTAGCTTCATTCCAGACTCGTTTGAAGTTGAAAACAACTTGTAGCTTCATTTTCGGTTGTTTGAAATTGGAATCAACTTGTAGTTTCATTCTTGGCTCGTTTGAGCCCGGAAACAACTTGTAGCTTCATTATTGACTAGATTGAAGTTGGAAACAACTTGTAGCTTCATTCCAGACTCGTTTGAAGTTGAAAACAAGCTTCATTTTCGGTTGTTTGAAATTGGAATCAACTTGTAGTTTTTTTGGCTCGTTTGAGCCCGGAAACAACTTGTAGCTTCATTATTGACTAGATTGAAGTTGGAAACAACTTGTAGCTTCATTCCAGACTCGTTTGAAGTTAAAACAACTTGTAGCTTCATTTTCGGTTGTTTGAAATTGGAATCAACTTGTAGTTTCATTCTTGGCTCGTTTGAGCCCGGAAACAACTTGTAGCTTCATTATTGACTAGATTGAAGTTGGAAACAACTTGTAGCTTCATTCCAGACTCGTTTGAAGTTGAAAACAACTTGTAGCTTCATTTTCGGTTGTTTGAAATTGGAATCAACTTGTAGTTTCATTCTTGGCTCGTTTGAGCCCGGAAACAACTTGTAGCTTCATTATTGACTAGATTGAAGTTGGAAACAACTTGTAGCTTCATTCCAGACTCGTTTGAAGTTGAAAACAACTTGTAGCTTCATTTTCGGTTGTTTGAAATTGGAATCAACTTGTAGTTTCATTCTTGGCTCGTTTGAGCCCGGAAACAACTTGTAGCTTCATTATTGACTAGATTGAAGTTGGAAACAACTTGTAGCTTCATTCCAGACTCGTTTGAAGTTGAAAACAACTTGTAGCTTCATTTTCGGTTGTTTGAAATTGGAATCAACTTGTAGTTTCATTCTTGGCTCGTTTGAGCCCGGAAACAACTTGTAGCTTCATTATTGACTAGATTGAAGTTGGAAACAACTTGTAGCTTCATTCCAGACTCGTTTGAAGTTGAAAACAACTTGTAGCTTCATTTTCGGTTGTTTGAAATTGGAATCAACTTGTAGTTTCATTCTTGGCTCGTTTGAGCCCGGAAACAACTTGTAGCTTCATTATTGACTAGATTGAAGTTGGAAACAACTTGTAGCTTCATTCCAGACTCGTTTGAAGTTGAAAACAACTTGTAGCTTCATTTTCGGTTGTTTGAAATTGGAATCAACTTGTAGTTTCATTCTTGGCTCGTTTGAGCCCGGAAACAACTTGTAGCTTCATTATTGACTAGATTGAAGTTGGAAACAACTTGTAGCTTCATTCCAGACTCGTTTGAAGTTGAAAACAACTTGTAGCTTCATTTTCGGTTGTTTGAAATTGGAATCAACTTGTAGTTTCATTCTTGGCTCGTTTGAGCCCGGAAACAACTTGTAGCTTCATTATTGACTAGATTGAAGTTGGAAACAACTTGTAGCTTCATTCCAGACTCGTTTGAAGTTGAAAACAACTTGTAGCTTCATTTTCGGTTGTTTGAAATTGGAATCAACTTGTAGTTTCATTCTTGGCTCGTTTGAGCCCGGAAACAACTTGTAGCTTCATTATTGACTAGATTGAAGTTGGAAACAACTTGTAGCTTCATTCCAGACTCGTTTGAAGTTGAAAACAACTTGTAGCTTCATTTTCGGTTGTTTGAAATTGGAATCAACTTGTAGTTTCATTCTTGGCTCGTTTGAGCCCGGAAACAACTTGTAGCTTCATTATTGACTAGATTGAAGTTGGAAACAACTTGTAGCTTCATTCCAGACTCGTTTGAAGTTGAAAACAACTTGTAGCTTCATTTTCGGTTGTTTGAAATTGGAATCAACTTGTAGTTTCATTCTTGGCTCGTTTGAGCCCGGAAACAACTTGTAGCTTCATTATTGACTAGATTGAAGTTGGAAACAACTTGTAGCTTCATTCCAGACTCGTTTGAAGTTGAAAACAACTTGTAGCTTCATTTTCGGTTGTTTGAAATTGGAATCAACTTGTAGTTTCATTCTTGGCTCGTTTGAGCCCGGAAACAACTTGTAGCTTCATTATTGACTAGATTGAAGTTGGAAACAACTTGTAGCTTCATTCCAGACTCGTTTGAAGTTGAAAACAACTTGTAGCTTCATTTTCGGTTGTTTGAAATTGGAATCAACTTGTAGTTTCATTCTTGGCTCGTTTGAGCCCGGAAACAACTTGTAGCTTCATTATTGACTAGATTGAAGTTGGAAACAACTTGTAGCTTCATTCCAGACTCGTTTGAAGTTAAAAAAACATGTAGCTTCATTTTCGGTTGTTTGAAATTGGAATCAACTTGTAGTTTCATTCTTGGCTCGTTTGAGCCCGGAAACAACTTGTAGCTTCATTATTGACTACATTGAAGTTGGAAACAACTTGTAGCTTCATTCCAGACTCGTTTGAAGTTGAAAACAACATGTAGCTTCATTTTCGGTTGTTTGAAATTGGAATCAACTTGTAGTTTCATTCTTGGCTCGTTTGAGCCCGGAAACAACTTGTAGCTTCATTATTGACTAGATTGAAGTTGGAAACAACTTGTAGCTTCATTCCAGACTCGTTTGAAGTTGAAAACAACTTGTAGCTTCATTTTCGGTTGTTTGAAATTGGAATCAACTTGTAGTTTCATTCTTGGCTCGTTTGAGCCCGGAAACAACTTGTAGCTTCATTATTGACTAGATTGAAGTTGGAAACAACTTGTAGCTTCATTCCAGACTCGTTTGAAGTTGAAAACAACTTGTAGCTTCATTTTCGGTTGTTTGAAATTGGAATCAACTTGTAGTTTCATTCTTGGCTCGTTTGAGCCCGGAAACAACTTGTAGCTTCATTATTGACTAGATTGAAGTTGGAAACAACTTGTAGCTTCATTCCAGACTCGTTTGAAGTTGAAAACAACTTGTAGCTTCATTTTCGGTTGTTTGAAATTGGAATCAACTTGTAGTTTCATTCTTGGCTCGTTTGAGCCCGGAAACAACTTGTAGCTTCATTATTGACTAGATTGAAGTTGGAAACAACTTGTAGCTTCATTCCAGACTCGTTTGAAGTTGAAAACAACATGTAGCTTCATTTTCGGTTGTTTGAAATTGGAATCAACTTGTAGTTTCATTCTTGGCTCGTTTGAGCCCGGAAACAACTTGTAGCTTCATTATTGACTAGATTGAAGTTGGAAACAACTTGTAGCTTCATTCCAGACTCGTTTGAAGTTGAAAACAACTTGTAGCTTCATTTTCGGTTGTTTGAAATTGGAATCAACTTGTAGTTTCATTCTTGCTCGTTTGAGCCCGGAAACAACTTGTAGCTTCATTATTGACTAGATTGAAGTTGGAAACAACTTGTAGCTTCATTCCAGACTCGTTTGAAGTTGAAAACAACTTGTAGCTTCATTTTCGGTTGTTTGAAATTGGAATCAACTTGTAGTTTCATTCTTGGCTCGTTTGAGCCCGGAAACAACTTGTAGCTTCATTATTGACTAGATTGAAGTTGGAAACAACTTGTAGCTTCATTCCAGACTCGTTTGAAGTTGAAAACAACTTGTAGCTTCATTTTCGGTTGTTTGAAATTGGAATCAACTTGTAGTTTCATTCTTGGCTCGTTTGAGCCCGGAAACAACTTGTAGCTTCATTATTGACTAGATTGAAGTTGGAAACAACTTGTAGCTTCATTCCAGACTCGTTTGAAGTTGAAAACAACTTGTAGCTTCATTTTCGGTTGTTTGAAATTGGAATCAACTTGTAGTTTCATTCTTGGCTCGTTTGAGCCCGGAAACAACTTGTAGCTTCATTATTGACTAGATTGAAGTTGGAAACAACTTGTAGCTTCATTCCAGACCGTTTGAAGTTGAAAACAACTTGTAGCTTCATTTTCGGTTGTTTGAAATTGGAATCAACTTGTAGTTTCATTCTTGGCTCGTTTGAGCCCGGAAACAACTTGTAGCTTCATTATTGACTAGATTGAAGTTGGAAACAACTTGTAGCTTCATTCCAGACCCGTTTGAAGTTGAAAACAACTTGTAGCTTCATTTTCGGTTGTTTGAAATTGGAATCAACTTGTAGTTTCATTCTTGGCTCGTTGAGCCCGGAAACAACTTGTAGCTTCATATTGACTACATTGAAGTTGGAAACAACTTGTAGCTTCATTCCAGACTCGTTTGAAGTTAAAAAACATGTAGCTTCATTTTCGGTTGTTTGAAATTGGAATCAACTTGTAGTTTCATTCTTGGCTCGTTTGAGCCCGGAAACAAGTTGTAGCTTAATTTGACTACATTGAAGTTGGAACAACTTGTAGCTTCATTCCAGACTCGTTTGAAGTTGAAAACAACATGTAGCTTCATTTTCGGTTTGTTTGCAAATTGGAATCAACTTGTAGTTTCATCTTGCTCGTTTGAGCCCGGAAACAACTTGTAGCTTCATTAATTGACCTAGATTGAAAGTTGTAAAACAACCTTTTAGCTTCATTCCAAGACTTGTTGAAGTTGAAAACAAACTTGTAGCTGATTTTCGTTGTTGAAATTGGAATCATACGTGTAGTTTCATTCTTGGCTCTTTTTGAGCCCGAAGCCACTTGAGCTTCATTATTAGACCTAGATTGAAGTTGGAAACAACTTGTAGCTCATCAGACCCGTTGAGTTTGAAAACAACTTGTAGCTTCAATTTTCGGTTTTTTTGAAATTTGAATCACTGTAGCTTCATTCTTGGCGGCTCGTTTGAGCCCGGAAACACTTGTAGCTTCATTATTGACTACATTGAAGTTGGAAACAACTTGTAGCTTCATTCCCAGACTCGTTTGAAGTTAATAAAACATGTAGCTGCATTTTCGGTTGTTTGAAATTGGAATCAACTTGTAGTTTCATTCTTGCTCGTTTGAGCCCGGAAACAAGTTGTAGCTTAATTTTGACTACATTGAAGTTGGAAACAACTTGTAGCTTCATTCAGACTCGTTTGAAGTTGAAAACAACATGTAGCTTCATTTTCGGTTGTTAGAAATTGGAATCAACTTGTAGTTTCATTCTTTGCTCGTTTGAGCCCGAAACAACTTGTAGCTTCATTATTGACTAGATTGAAGTTGTAAACAACTTTTAGCTTCATTCCAGACTCGTTTGAAGTTGAAAACAACTTGTAGCTTCATTTTCGGTTGTTTGAAATTTGAATCAACTTGTAGTTTCATTTTTGGCTCGTTTGAGCCCGAAACAACTTGTAGCTTCATTATTGACTAGATTGAAGTTGGAAACAACTTGTAGCTTCATTCCAGACCCGTTTGAAGTTGAAAAACTTGTACCTTCATTTTCGGTTGTTTGAAATTGGAATCAACTTGTAGCTTCATTCTTGGCTCGTTTGAGCCCGGAAACAACTTGTAGCTTCAATTGACTACATTGAAGTTGGAAACAACTTGTAGCTTTCCAGACTCGTTTGAAGTTAAATAAAACATGTAGCTTCATTTTCGGTTGTTTGAAATTGGAATCAACTTGTAGTTTCATTCTTGGCTCGTTTGAGCCCGGAAACACACTTGTAGCTTCATTATTGACTAGATTGAAGTTGGAAACAACTTGTAGCTTCATTCCAGACCCGTTTGAAGTTTTTTTTTTTTTTTTTGCTAAATGAAAATATTATAAAAAAGAGGGAAAGATACAAAAGCTAGGGGCATACCCCGCGGGAAACAAGAAATCAAAAGACTACAAAGCACAGGCAAACATTAAAGTTTGGCACGGATAAAGGAACTAAAAAGTCAACTACAAACAGCCAAAATACAACTGATAGACCTTAATATAAAATTTGGCTAATCTGTGATCCCTAGCTAGAAGTCTTCGAAATCTGACACAGGAATTAAAGCTTTCTCTAACATTCGCTTGATGATGAGGTGAGTGTGTTCCACCCGCATTGAGCCTTTATCATGCATTCGATTGTTCCGCTCCTTCCATAATAAATAGAAGACAATGTTGATATAGAGAAAACCAATATTCTGCTGACTACCATTTAAATTATCTGAAAAAAGACGCCATTCATCCAACTATTCCAGCAAATATGTAGAGGATAGGGACTAGCACGGAGCAAGACAAAAGTGTAAGGACATTCCGAAAATATATGCTTGATAGATTCATCGTAGCATCTGCAAAGTTCACATTTCAGATTTGAGATAGCCATGCCAAATGATTCATCCTATCTTTGGTAAGGAGCCGTTCACGACAGATTAGCCATGAAAAAAAAGAGCATGGCTGGAATGCTAAAGGGATGCCATACAAATTTAGCCAGGTTGAGCAGCATGTCTTCGACGAATAGATTCTAAAACAGTCCTTATCTTTAGAATACTATCCCCATCCCATAATATTTTATCAGAACTTCCAATGGAGAAGTTGTTAAGCATGCGGCGAAACTCAAGAGCACTGTAAGTCATTTGAAGTACTTACTCGCCACTGACCATCAGAGATTAAGGACCCAACCAAGGCATCTAGAGATGAATCCATAACAGAGACAAAGCCAACGCCAAAATGTTCAATCAACGGCTTGTTGATCAGCCAAGGAATCATACCAAATTTTAAAGTCAGAGTCCGCTTTAATTTTGACAAGAAATATGAGAGAGAGCCTCCTGCCTGTGGTGTAGAATTTTACGAGCATTCCATGGACACTTGTAGGGGATTTTGCTGTCCAGAAGCCTTTCTTTTTCAATAAACAGGAGTGCATCCAAAGAAATCCATAGAGAGGAGGGATTTGTATGAGCTAAACGCCATACCTGGAATAGATTGCAAGCACGATTCATTCGAACAAATCTCGAACCCCCAAGCCACCCTCAGATTTAGGAAAGCTGCATTCGGACCAAGCCACTTTATAATGACAATTCTCCGTTAAATTTCCTCCCCAAAGAAACTTAGCTAACACAGATTGGATCTTCTTTAAAACTCCTTGAGGAAGGAACAAGAAGCTCGACCAATACCCCTGAATACCCTGGAGAACAGAAGTAATAAGCTGAAGTCTGCCACTATAACGAAGAGTTCGTACTGTCCAGGACTCAATTTTGCTACAGAGTCTAAAAATGAGAGGAGCGCAGCTTTGAGCATTTAATCTGCTAGTGATTAGAGGGAGCCCCAAGTACGAAATAGGAAGAGTTCCTCTCATAAACCCATATCTCTGAATAGTGTCCCTCATAGTATAGTCATCCACACCACAGAAAAAAGACTTGACTTTTATGGCTATTAAGTCGAAGCCCCGACAAAGCACTGAAAGAAAGAACTGAGTCCAGTAGGATACGAATCGAAGCACTGTTTCCTTTGCAGAAAGGAAAATATCATCAGCAAAGATAAACATGAGAGAGATTAATTTGCTTGTTCGCCAATGGAAAGAAAAATCAGGAGCATCTTGAATCCTTGTTCTCAACATTACAGTCATAACCTCCATGCAGATGACAAAGAGATAGGGGAGAGGGGATCCCCTTGTCGAAGGCCAGTTTTACAAGGGAAAAACCCCTCTAAAGCCCCATTGATTTTAACCGAAATCAATGCACGAAGTGATACAAATACGGAGCCAGTTGATAAATCTAGCAGGAAAGAGCATTTTCTCTAGAGTCTTGAACATAAAGTCCCCATTAATGCTATCAAATGCCTTGTGTATATCAATTTAAAAGAGCATCTCGGAATACCATCATTTCTATGATAATCCTTACAAATAGATGAACAAGCATTATATTATCTCCAATGATTCGATTAGGAACAAATGCAGTTTGATTGGGCGAAATAAGGAGGGAAGAACCTTTTAGCCTCTAGCAAAGCATCTTTGCAATGCATTTATAAATGGAATTGCAGCACAGATATAGGACGATACTCTTCAATCCGGGAAGGTGTTGCTACATTTCGGAACCAGGCCAGAGCAACCGAGTTGATGATTCTTGGAAGGTGCAGAGAATCAAAGAAATGCAGAATACCAGAAGAAGAAACATCTTTACCAATTATTGACCAAGAAGCAAGGAAAAACTCAGGGTGTTATATCCATCAGGTCCAGGGCTCTTGCGTTTAGCCATACGCTTGAAAGTATGAAGAATGTCATCTTCATGAAAAAGATGTGGAGAGGAACCCTGCTGAGCAGTAGAAAGAGTAGGAAGATTCAGTGTTGAGTCGAAAGAATCAACATCATGAGTAGTCCCCAACAGATGTTTGAAGTAAGAGGTAGCAATCTCCGCAATGCCCGGATGTCCTGAAACGCGTTACCATCAATATCTTGCAACATCACAATTTTGTTAGAGTTCCATCTCCCTTGCAATTGTCTATGAAAAAAAAAAGCTTATTTCCGTCGCCAAGATCACGCCACTGCACTCTGGATTTTTGTTTTAAGAAACTTCCTCCATATCAATAGCACACTGAGTTAGAGCACAATTGTCCTTCAGTTGCAAACTGATCAGCAGAAGGAGATCTGGGAGATTAGTCTGAAAATTTATCAAATTAGTTCGAGCATCCACAACGCAGTGTGAAGGTTTCCACAATTTCTGTTCAACTTCTTTAGCGCTGCTTTAACTCTTTTGAGCTTAGACGTTAGAATGAACCAGGGGTCTCCCTGAATTTGAAATTCCAGGGCCTCTTCAACAGTGCTCAAGAATGATCATGCTCAATGATGTGTTGAGAAAAATCTGAAATGGCTTTGGCACGTGAAAACCAGAAATTCCCAGATTAATCAAAGAGGGACTGTGGTCAGAGAGCCCACGAGCAAGAAATGAGCAGAGGAAAGGGAAAACATAGAGGTCCAGTCGGTATTAACCAAACTCTGTCTAATTTTTTTTAAGTTGGACTCCGAACATTGCAATCCCACCAAGTAAAAATTTACCAGAGTAGTTTAGATCAAAAACATCAAGA